>NC_056727.1:98522752-98759385 GCF_019279795.1 Protopterus annectens | reverse complement strand
ACACCGAACTTAGATAGGTAGTGTACACTGCACCGTAAGTTAAGCTGAGGAAAAGGATGAAAAGATAGGTTGAGTCCTATGTACAAGTCAGGAGCGCCTGCAGAATTGCAGCGGCAAACCCTACTCTAGACTTAGAAAAGAGAGGCAGGTGGTAATGCTTTGTAAAAGGTATGGACAGAGGTGCAAGTGGTCACTTCCAAGATGTCCCTGGTAGGTACTCCTCTGAGAAAGGCAGTGGAAGTGGAGTTTGCCCTAGTGGAGTGGATACAGATACACTTGTAGCAAAAATTGATACAGTGTTTGTTTTGAGATGGGCTTCCCCTCTGCCCCTGGAGCAAAGCTTACAAGAAGCTGGTCTGTTTTTCTGAATGGCTTAGTATAGTCCATATAGTATCAGAGTGGTCTGTGCACATCTAGTGAGTGTAGAAGTCTTTCCCCTTGTTTTGAAGGTTGGGAAAGAAGGTGGGAAGGTGTATAGCCTGGTTAAGGGTGACATCAGATACCACCTTGGGCATAAAGGAGGGGTTAGTCCTCAGAGAGACTCCATCTGCATGGAGAATTATGAAGGGCTCAACAGTCATGAGAGCTTGAAGTTCCGATACCCTATTAGCCATCACCTCAGCCAGAAGGAAGGCAGTCTTCCAAGAGAATTATTTCAATTCTGTTGAAGCGGCAGGTTCAAAAGGAAGTAAAGTTAGTTTCTCCAACACATAATTCAGGTCCCAGTGTGCCATTGGCTTCCTTCTGGGAGCCCTGATATTAGAAGGAATTGCTTAATCAAAGGATGAGAGCAGAGGGGGTGGGTCTGAATAATAATGGGCAGAGATGGCCGAAGTGTGCATTTTAATATTGGAGAAAGAGAGGCCACTATTGAGCAACTCTGCTAGATAATCCAGGATGAGAGGGATAGAAGGTTATGAGGTACTGCCCCCTTTTGATTTTTTCCAGGAGCAGAATCTTTTCCATTTTCCTGCATATGATTTTCTTGTACTGGGCCTTCTGGCCTTTGTGATAATGTCCAGGAACTGTTTGCTTAACAGGGACTCCTTGTTAGTTTTTAGTGTACAAGCCATGCTGAAAGTTTGAGAGTCTGTAGGTCTGGTTGCAGTACCTTCCCCCTCTCCTGGGTCAAGAGGTCTGACATCAGGGGAAGCAGCTTTGGGGCTGTAAGGTCAGACTGCGTAATAAGGGGTACCAATGCTCTCTGGGCCAATCTGGAGCAATGAGGATGACCTTTGGTCTCTCCTCTCTTATTTTGATCAGAATCTTGGGAATAAGGGGTAGAGGAGGGTATGTGTACACCAAGAGGGAGGTCAAGGCATCCACCTTCCATGCTAGGAGGTGACCCTCCCTGGTACAGAACTTGTTGAGCTGGTGGTTGAGGTATGAGGCAAGGGGTACCAATACTCTCTGGGCCAATCTGGAGCAATGAGGATGACCTTTGGTCTCTCCTCTCTTATTTTGATCAGAATCTTGGGAATAAAGGGTAGAGGAGGGTATGTGTACACCAAGAGGGAGGTCAAGGCATCCACCTTCCATGCTAGGAGGTGACACTCCCTGGTACAGAACTTGTTGAGCTGGTGGTTGAGATATGAGGCAAAGAGGTCCACTTTTGGGGTTCCCCCACTCCTGGGTGATTTGCAGAAAGATTTTTCTGTGGAGCTGCCATTCATGGGAGGTCCAGTAAGTTTCTGCTTAGGTGGTCCGCCAGTGCGTTGTTGCTCCCTGGCAAGTATTGGGCAATTAGGTGTAGTGCCATGGAGGTGGCTCTAAGCCAGATACTCATGGCTAACCTGCACAGGGGGTAAGATTGGGTGTCCCCCTACTTGTTGATGTACCACATTACTGTGGTGTTGTCTGTTTTTATAAGGAGGCCCCTTGACCTGAGATGGGGTTGGAAGGAAGCAAGAGCCTTTTACACTGCCATCATTTCTTTCTGGTTGATGTGCAAGTGAAATTGCTGGGCATTCCAAAGGCCTTGGGTACATCTGCCTGCTAGGTGAATGCTCCAAGCAATGTCTGAGGCATCAGTGGCGATGGTCTGGCCGGAACGGCAGAGGATGAAGGGAAGACCCTTTTTCATGGCATGGGCCTCTGCATACCAGAGAAATTCGTCCCTTGTACAAGGGATCAGAGGGAGAGTGGTCTCTAGGGACCGAGAGTGCAGACACCAAAGGTTCTTTAAGTACCACTGATGTTTTCTCATGTGAAGCCTGGCGAGAGGGATGAGAAGGACCAAAGATGCCATGTATTCCAGGAATTGCAGGAACTTCCTCGCAGTGAGGTGACTTCTGGAAGCCAGCTGGGTGAAGTACAGAGGTGGGAAGCTCTGCTTTTTTGGGGATAGGAAACCCATTTGGGTTGCTGTGTCTAGCACAGCTCCCAGGAAAACAATTTTTCTGGTGGAGTTTTGCTTTGATTTTTTTTCTCATTAATGGTGAACCCTAAGGAAGTTAGGAGTGATTTGACAAAGAGAAGGTCCTGGAGCAACTTTTCTTTGCAGTCCACCTGAATGAAGCAGTTGTCCAGGTAAGGGTAAATCTATATATTTCTCTGTCTGCAGAATGTTACAGCTGGAGCCAAGCATTTGGTGAATACTCTGGGAGCAGTAGATAAGCCAAAGGGAAGTGCAGAGAGAACTGAAAGTATTGATAGTCTTCTCTGAAGTGCAGGAATTTTCTGCACGATTTCATGATGGGGGTGTGGAGGTAGGCATCTTTTAGGTCTACTGTCACAAGCCAGGCATTTTGTGTGAGCATAGGCAGGAGTTGCTGCAAGGTTAGCATTTTGAATCTGGGGACCACCAGGATGGGGAGCCAAGTGCTCTCTTTTCTGGGAACAAGGAATAGTCTGGAGTAAAAACCTTTTCCTGTTTGATCTGAAAGGACAGATTCTACTGCCCCCTGGGATATTAGAGTTTGGACCTGTTTCAATGCCTCTGCACACTGGTTTGGGGGGGGGGGGTCTGGGTACCCTCTTGGAATAGGGAGTTCGTTGGGGGGAGGTCTGGGTACCCTCTTGGAATAGGGAGTTCACTGAAGGAAAATCTGTATCCCTGAGAAATTATTTTTAAGACCCATTGGTCCTTTGTTAAAGAGACCCAATTGTCCTTGAAGAAGGTGAGCCTTCCTCCTAGTTTTTGATGAGTGAAAGGAGGGCAGAGGGGGAGGGAGAGTTATTGTGAGTGCTTGCCATAGAAGCTTGGCTTAGAACCCCCTGCCTTAGAGATGGAAGTGGTTCATTGTTTGCTTCTTTGCTGGCCCTGGGATAGGGGCCTGGATGGCCTGTCCCTATGGGGCTTACCTTGGCCCTGTCTGCTAGGTGCAGGGAAGGCCCAGTGCTTACTAAGTGCAGGGAAGGCCCAGTGCTTAGAGGGAAAGTTCATGCTGAATCTGGGAGGTTGAACTTGAAAGAAATATTTTACTGGTTGCATAGACTTTGCTTTGTCTTCCATCCTTTTAAGCACATCTTCTACTTTTTACCCAAACAGCAATTCCTTATCTAGGGATACATCGATAAGTTTAGACTAGACATGGATCAGGGAGAGGTTGTTCCTTCAGCCATGCTTGTCTTCTAATAACAGATCCGGTCACTGCTGCCCTGCTAGAGGCTTCTAGGGCATCATATCCACATTGTAATGAGTGCTTGGCCACTTGACAAGCAGAGTTTAGTAATTCTGCCAGCTCTTTTGAGTTGGCACTGTCAGGAGAGGCAGCAGTCTTCTGTTTTAAATTGTTCCAAAGTGTGTTGTTGATATTTTAACATATGGAACTGGCAAGTGAGTGCTCTGATAAGGTTGCAGAGGTGTACACTTTCTTACCCCATCTGTCCAGAGCTCTGGAGTCTTTGTCAAAAGGAAGAGGATTCTTGGCAGAACTAGTCTTAGCTCCTTTGGGTCCCTGTGTAATGACCTCAGGGTCTGCAGCAGGATTTTTGTACAGGTATTTGTGAAAATCTGGTACTCTGTAGTACCTATCAGGTTTAGTTGGAGCAGGAGGCAGGGCATCAGGGGCTAAGCTGGATTCATGGAAAACATCATCCACCACTTCCAAAATAGGTGGGATGGCCAGGCGTCCGTGCTGGGGCAGGTCCAGAAAAGTACAGTTTTGTACCTACCATAAATGTAGATGTTCGAGGATCCACATTGCTGCAGTCATAACCTGTGGGTAGTCCGCTGTCCTCGGTCGGCCCGAATACCAAAGTGTTAGGCTGGCGTCGGTCATAGTCGCTCAGATCTGACGTCAGTACGCAGTGGTACTAAAGCGCATGACCGACGCCATATCCTCACAGTCTTTCTTGCCCCAGATGTCAGAAGGCCTAAAAAGGAAAGGCCATAGCCAAACATAGAAAATACCCAACTACCAATTACAGAAAAAGAATCACCCCAAAAGCAACACAGCAACACTAAACTACAGAGGGGAAGGAGGGAGGGTAAATTGGACTGCAGCAATGTGGATCCTCGAACATCTACATTTATGGTAGGTACAAAACTGTACTATGTTCTTCGTCTCACATTGCTGCAGTCATAACCTGTGGGTAGAATCCCAAAGCAAAGGTAAGGGAGGTTGGCCAAATCAAAAAGCACTAGGAGCTGCTAACATGCCCTGTAAAACTGCAGTGGCAAACCCAGCCCTAGATTTGGAATAAAGAGGGAGATGGTAATGTCTAGTAAAAGTATGTACTGAACTCCAAGTAGCTGCCTCCAAAATATCCTTAGTAGCTACTCCCCTTAAAAAAGCAGTAGAAGTGGCAGTAGCCCTAGTGGAATGAGGTCTAATCCCAGCCGGAACCTCCTTTCCATGATGAGAATAACAAAAAGCAATACAATGGCTAATCCACTTAGAAATAGTTTGCTTTGAAACCGGTTTTCCTTGTGAACCCAAGGCAAAAGAAATGAATAACTGTTGAGACTGCCTGAACCCTTTAGTTCTGCTCAAATAATAACGTAACTGCCTGTGAATATCCAAAGAGTGCAAAATTTTTTCCCCTTTATTTTGGGGATCAGCATAAAAAGTAGGCAAATGAATAGATTGGTTCAAGGCCACATCAGAAACAACTTTAGGCATAAAAGTAGGGTTAGTACGTAAGGATACCCTATCCTTATGAAATATTAGGAAGGGTTCAACTGCCATTAGAGCCTGTAATTCAGATACCCTCCTAGCAGACGTAATGGCCAACAAAAAAGCAGTCTTCCAAGACAAAACTTCAACTCAGCTGTAGCAGCAGGTTCAAAAGGAGGTAAAGTCAGCTTTTCCAACACAAAATTGAGATCCCAGGAAGGAGTAGGAGCTCTACGGGGGTCTTATATTCTTTGCCCTCTAAGAAATTGTTTAAACAAAGGGTGAGAAAATAATGGTGGGTCACAGTCATAGTGAGCAGAAATGGCTGCAGCATGAACTTTCACGGAGGAGAAAGACAAACCCTTGTCTAATAATTCTGTAAGGTACTGTAGTGTAACACTCAAATTAGGCCGTGAAACATCAAAGCTCTTTGCTGTGCTCCAAAGATGAAATCTCCTCCATTTATCAGCATAAACTTTTCTTGTACTAGGCCTGACTTCCAAAATGACATTTAAAACTTGCTGAGGAAGCTGAGACCCCCCAGAGTCTAAAACAGAATATGCCAGGCTGTCAGATGCAGGGACTGTATCCTGACATTGAGGAAATGATTGCTTGCCTGAGACAAAAGGTGTGGAATTGTTGGCAAAGGCCAAGGAGGCTCCGAACTAAACTCCTCAGCAAAGGGTACCAGTGCTGACGTGGCCAATCTGGAGCTATAAGGATCATGCAAGGCTTGTCCTGTCTGACCTTCAAGAGCACCTTGGGAAGGAGAGGCAGAGGAGGAAAGGCATAGACGTGAAGGTTGTTCCAACTGAAAGATAGAGCATCCACTTTCCAAGCTTCTGGGTGAAACATCTTTGTGCAAAATTTTGGCAGTTGGAAATTTTGTGGGGATGCGAACAGATCTATGTCTGGAGTTCCCCAAGCCACTGTCAACTGTTGAAATACATGGGGATCCAATTTCCACTCGTGGGGATCCACTAGTTGCCTGCTCAAAACATCTGCTAAGGAGTTCTGTGCTCCTGGCAGAAACCTTGCTTGAAGAGTGAGTTGCAAACTCAGAGCAGTCTCCCACAAAACCATAGCTTGTCTGCAAAGAGGGTACGAATGGGTTCCCCCCTGCTTGTTGATGTACCACATGACTGTTGTGTTGTCTGTTTGAATCAACACCGGTCCCGGTTGAAGTAGATCCTTGAAAGCCATCAGAGCAAATTGGACTGCTAACATCTCCTTCATGTTGATATGCAAATGCTGTAGTCTGGGAGGCCACGTGTCTTGAACCCATCTCCCATTGAAATGTGCTCCCCAAGCCATGTCCGAGGCATCTGTCGTTAGGATCTGACTCGCCTCTGGTCGGGTCAGAGAGAGTCCCTTGTTTAGGTGACATTCCTGGGCCCACCACAAAAATTCCCTTTGGATGCAATGTATTATCTGAATGACAGTGTCCAAATCGTGGCAGTGTTGAGTCCATACACTTTTGAGATACCATTGTAGCTTCCTCATATGTAGTTTGGCATTGGGAAGTACCAGAATACAAGATGCCATGAACCCCAAGGCTTGAAGGACTGTCCTTGCAGTCAGCCTGGACAGTAGGGACAATCTCTGAAAGTATAGGGGAAGATTTCTTTGTTTGTCCGGGGTCAGAAAAGCCATCTGAGAGGCTGTATTCAGTCTCACACCCAGAAAGCACATGTCCTGAGAGGGTACTAGACTGGACTTTGTTTCGTTCACAGAATACCCTAGGCACCTTAACACTGCCATTACATACTGTAGATGCTGAAGTAACGTGACTTTGTCTTGAGCAAGAATCAGGCAATCGTCTAAATAAGGATAAATTTGTATTCCTCTTAGTCTTAAGAAGGCTATCACAGGAGCCAGGACCTTTGTGAACACCCTGGGTGCAGTAGATAAGCCAAAGGGCAATGCAGAGAACTGATAATGAAAAGTACTAGCCCGAAAACGCAGGAACCTCCTGCAGCTGGGCCTGATAGGAATGTGAAGATAAGCCTCTTTGAGATCCAGAGTTACCATTCAGTGATCTTTGCCTAGCAGAGGCAGAAGTTGCTGTAAAGTTAACATCTTGAATTTTGGGATGTCTAGGTATGTGTTGAGAATAGACAAATCCAGAATTGGCCTCCAAGTGTCCCCCTTCTTTGGCACAAGGAACAGGCGAGAATAAAATCCTAGGCCTACATCTGACGGAGGTACCACCTGAATAGCCCCCATTTTTAAAAGTAAAGAAATCTGTTTGTGAGCCTCCAACTTTTGCTGAGGAGGTACGTCCTGCATGCCTTTGAAAGGAGGCAAGGTGTGAAAATAAAACTTGTAGCCTCGATCTATAATGTCCAACACCCATTTGTCCTGGGTGACCAAAAGCCAATTTTGCTTGAAGAGTACCAACTTTCCTCCTAGAGGAGCTGCCAGACAGGAGGAATCTGGCAGCTGGAGATACAGGTCATTGGGTCTGTTTACGAAAAGGCTGACCCCTGCCCTCACCAGAAGATTGTGCAGGAGAACTCCACGTCCTAGGTCTGAAAGAACCCTGAGCATGAACTCTGCCCCTACCACGTCTAGATCTGCCCTTAGACTGGTAATCGGAAGAAGGATATGCCCATCCTTTTGCAGGCCAATTTCTGCTAAACTTAGGGGGCTGCACTTGTAAAAATTCCTTAACTGTCTGCATGGACTTAGCTTTGTCTTCCATTTTCTTCAAAAGTGACTCCACAGGAGAACCAAAAAGAACTTCAGATTGGAGGGGAGCATCCAAAATTCGAGCTTTAACATGCTCTGACAAATTCTGATCCTTAAGCCAGGCATGCCTACGAATAACTGAACCAGTGGCAGCCACCCTGGAAGAAGCCTGAAGAGCATCAAAGCCACACTGCAAGGAATGCTTACCTACCTGATCAGAGGCATGAACTAAATCCTGCAACTCCTTACACTCTATACCCTCAGCTAAAGCATCTACCTTAGATTTCAACTGACTTAACAGAAAATTCTGGTACTTCAGCATATGAAACTGGCAATTCAAAGCCCTCATAGCTAGTGTGGAGGAAGTATACACTTTTTTACCCCACCTATCCAAAGCTCTAGAATCTTTATCCAGAGGAACTGGATTCTTTACTACAGAAGCCCTGACACCCTTAGGTCCCTGGCTAATAGTTTCTGGGTCAGCTCTAGGACTCTTATATAAATATTTATGAGCCTCTGGAACTCTGTAGTATCTGTCTGGCTTGACAGGGGCCGGAGGTAAAGAATCAGGATTAAGGGAAGCCTCAGAAAAAACATCCTGAACAACATCCAAAACAGGGGGAATGGCCAAGGGCCTATGCTGTGGTAAAAACAAAAATTCCCTAAGCCTCTTACGAGAATCGGAGAAATCCTGACCTTCCCACTTAAAATGCTCCCTCATGGAATGCAGGGTTTCAGAAAAAGAAAAATCCTCTGGAGGAGAGGCAGAAGGACAGGAGTCCTCTGCATCCGAATCAGAATAGGGAGGAAAATCCTGAATATCCTCAGCCGAAGACTCAGAGTAATCTGAGGAATGCTCCAAACCCTCCACCTCTGTCTCCACCCTAGGTCTCTTATCTGGAGGGGGCATAGAACCTCTGATTAAAGTAATCAAATCCTCTGCCATTTTTAGCATATGTTTTTTAGGAACAGAGCCTGCAGAACTAGGGCTGACGCCTGTGCCAGAAAGACCAGGCCTAGCTTTAGAAGGTGCTTAAGTGACAGAAGTAGAAGGCCTAACAACCTTATGTAAAGAAGGGACTACAGAAACTTGAGAGGCCCCCTCGGCCTGACCTGACTCCTGAGAGGCCAATTCCTGTAATATTAAAGGCTCCCCCTGAGACTCAGCTGAAACCTCGGCTGGATCCACAGATTCCACCGTAGTTTCCAAAGAACTGGCGTCCGCAACGGACGACTCATCCTGCTTAGACTTTAACGATTTATCTTTTCGCTTCTTAGCGGTAGCGGGCGTCGGAGGATCCGACGGCATGTTGTAGTTGCACCGCTTACCAAAAACAAGTCTAGCACAATCTAACCTGCATTTAATGGTGCGCTTATTAAATCTAGCGCAAAAGCGACACCCGACTACGTCGTGCTCAGGCCCCAAGCAAGGAATACAGAGAGAGTGGTAGTCCCTATGAGGTATCTGTTTCCCACAAGAAATACAATTATTAACTTTTTCTGACATCCGGATTTAACTGAGGCAAGAAAAGACAAAAATATTCCCCAACGGGGTACTTAGCCCAACTTGGTCTTCGGTCTGAAACTCAGAATACGAAAATTTCAGGAAGCCGAACGGCACTTGCAAATGCTGCTTCTGCTTCGGACCATGCGGCAAGAAAGACTGAGGATATGGCGTCGGTCATGCGCTTTAGTACCACTGCGTACTGACGTCAGATCTGAGCGACTATGACTGACGCCAGCCTAACACTTTGGTATTCGGGCCGACCGAGGACAACGGACTACCCACAGGTTATGACTGCAGCAATGTGAGACGAAGAACATCTAAGTCATTTCTGTGACTGCGGGAAATAGAGATTCCCACTGAAAATATTCCCTGACGGAGTGAAGGGTTTCCCCAAATGAGAAGTCGTCTGTCCTCTGGAGGGGAGGCAGAAGGGATGGATTCCCTCTGCATCCAAATCCTCATTAACAGTTAAAGGATGTTGTTCCTCTTCAAAATCAGAATAATTAGATTCCTCAGACTCTTGGTCGGTCATAATTTTTGGAGAAGGATGCCTTTTCCTTTTTGGAGTGAGGGCCTGAGCACCTCGGATAAGGGAGAAGAGATCCTCCGCCCATTTTAAGCATTTGAGCTTGGGGTGGGGGAGCAGTAGCAAGATGGTGGCTGGAAGCAGATTTCCTAGGAGTGGACTGGCTTCTAGGCCTGAGAGAATTTGGTCTCTGAGAAGTGGTAGTCGGATGTGAAGACGTTTTTTGTCTAGAATCGGTAGTGCGAAAGGCCTCCTCGAAAGCCGGTGCCTGCGTCGTGGCTCAGGACCCAACAGAGGCAGAGACAGCCAAATGCTCGGAAGATAAAGTGGATTTCTGTGGCATACCAGACTCTGAAAGGGTCTATGCAAAGGCCTGCATAGAAAGCGAGTCATGCATTAGGGGCTGCGAAGGTGTTTCACTGAAATCCGGTGAACTGATGACTTGCTTAGCGGTAGTGTCGTCAGAAGGCTTGGCCTTGTGTGGCCTGTCTCTATCTTCATCTCTACATTTTTTCAGTATGAGGACAGGACTGTTGGCTGACGGGCACCATATTGGAATTCGAAGATGGAACACGAAAACAATTGTCGACAAAAACAGCTCTACGGCGAATGGTTCTCGCATTAAAGAGGGCACAGAACCGGCAACGAGGGACATCATGGTCTGGGCCTAAACAAGTGATGCAGTAAGAATGAAAGTTTCGGTGTGGGATCTGCTTTCCACAGGTGAGACAATTGTTAACTTTTTCGGACATCGATTAGAGCAAGAAAAAAGGGTCCCCAACGGAGTACTTAGTTTAAGATGTTTTCTGCCGAAATTCAACTCCTGGTAGCAACCGACCAGCACTCATGCAAACTGCTTCTGCTATGGGCTCCATAGCAAGAAAAACTGATTAATGACATCGGCTGTCTTGCTTTATAGCACTGATGACCTGATGTCAGACTACAGGCGACGGCAGCCTGTGCACAAAAACATGGACTCTGGTATTCGGGACGACCGAGGGCTACCACAGCAGGGATAACCCACAGATGATGACTGCAACAGTGAAACATGAAGAACATCTATAGAAATCAGGAGGTTAGAAAATACAGGGAAGGGATATTGGATAAGCAATTCACAAGGAAGCAATGTAAGGGCATATGTATGGCTCCAAAATATGCACGTCTAACAAGATTAAGGGTTTTTGCTTGGAAGTGTTTGCACAGGTAGTTTTATAACCCATGCTTACTCCCAACAAATTTTTCCTGAGGTAGAAGGCAGACAGAGGTGTGACAGGGAAGGAAGAGGTAACCGAGAACATATGTTTTGGAAGTGCAATGAGTTGGCAGACCTTAAAAATTCAATACAGAGTACTCCATCAGTAATATCAGGTGAGCAAATGGGTTTAACTAAGGAAATAATTTTTTGAGCTGGGATAAAGAATCTGAATTGCACAGCATAGTAAGGCCTTGTTAAGTTTAATTCTGGTGGCTGTCAAAAAAGCAATTACTTCAATCCCCAATGACTGGCAAGAAACCACATATTTTAGCAGTAAGGGACCAAAAAATAAAGCAAATTTCTATATATTTTTTTAAATTAATTTTGGATACAAAATGCTTCCTCCAACACCGTTTACATATACTACAGCAACTTTGAAGCATTAGGTGGAGAAACTATTTTACATCAAAAATATAGTAAAAAAAAATACAAGTAACAATTTTAGACAGCCCATTCTCTAAGCACAATAATGCCCTCAAGGGCCTGCGGCACTAGACCTCGGAACACCCCTGGGCGGGCATTATTTACACAATAACATCCTGTTGAGCATTATTCCTTGCTTAATATGCTGCCACTGTTTTTAAATACACATACAAAACAAAAGCTATGTGCTTACTTTAATAAAATATCTGCAGTTCCATCCTTGGCAACAGTTAGGACTAATGTCAAAATCATTAGGACTGCTCAGCAAACCTTTTTGCCAGGTGATTAAGCCAACCCATCCCCCGATACACTGGACTCTCTCTCTCTCTCCAGACCTGGACTGTCTCTCTCTCTCCAGACCTAGTTAGCAGTGTTAAAGAAAAAAATAAACACAATGAGATCACCCAAATCAAGGCAGGAAAAGGTGGCCAGGATTATTACACATGATGGACCTGCTCTTACAACTCTACTGTTAAGGTAACTACAAGTGTTTTTTCCTACTTTATTTTGCTTTTGCGTCATCTTAAAAGTACTCAATTGTATTTATTACTGCTTGGTGTAACTCATTCTAAGCCTTTTAGTTTAAGCACCTGGGCTTCAGACCAGTTTTACATTAGGAAGGTTTGTGGTCTGCACTGTAGTGGCAGAACAGGTAGCTTACATCCTTCTAAGTTGGGAACTGCTGATTGAGGGCTCAGTGTCTGTTATTCTAAAAGTGTATTAATTCTGGTTTAAGCACTTGTGCTTGAGGCCAGTTATTTTACATTAAGAGGGTTCGTGTTCTGCACTCTTGTGGGAGGAGAGGCTGGACTCTGTCCTTCTGAGCTGGGAATTTCTGGTTAAAGCTTATAGTGTCTGCATATTTGAACTGCTTCTTACTGAAATTGGTACACCTCATTTGCTGTAGCATAGACTAGATCCAGGCCTGCTGAATCTAGCTTTGTTTGTATAACTTGACCACTAATCCTGGCATTCTTTAAAGTATTCAGTTGTATTTATTACTGCTGGCAGTAACTTGATTAAAGTGTAGCTATCATTTCTAAGTCTTTTGGATTAAGCACTTGGGCTTCAGACCAGTTGTTTTACATTAGGAAGGTTTGTGGCCTGCACTGTGGTGGCAGGACAGGTAGCTTACATCCTTCTAAGGTGGGAACTGCTGATTGAGAGCTCAGTGTCTGTTATTCTAAAAGTGTATTAGTTCTGTTTTAAGCACTTGGGCTTCAGGCCAGTTATTTTACGTTAAGAAGGATTGTGGTCTGCACTCTTGTGGGAGGAGAGGCTGGACTCTGCCCTTCTGAGCAGGGAATTTCGGGTTAAAGGCTTATAGTGCTGGCATATTCTAACTGTTTCTTACTGAAATTGGTACACCTTGTTTGCTGTAGCATAGACTAGATCCAGGCCTGCTGAATCTAGCTTTATTTGTATGCTTGTTGTTCGTTTATTTCCCTGAAACGCTAATTCCACCTAAAACACGGCCTTTTAGCACTTCTGTAGATCCCTAGTGATATCTGCATTGCTTACTGTACTTATTTCCTTATTTCACTTGAAAGAAAGTTACCGTTTGTCGTTTTTGCATTTAAGTTACCTGTAACACACTGCATTTAAGTTACCTGGCACTTGCTCACTAAAGCAATTATATAAGTCAGCTCTAAAAAATTAAAAGCACTACACCCTCACAAACTCCCCTTGAGTACCTTGTTCCCCATTGGCCCTTTTTTCAATTATAAAGGAATTCCCAATACTATTCTAGCATGTCCAAAGGTCAGTTGTCAATCTCCTCTCCGGTCCAGCTGGTGAATCTGGGAATCTTGAGGCAATGTTACAACTGCCTTGTGTACATAGACAACCCTCTTCTCCTCCCAACAAATTCCAACACATGTGAGAGATGCAACCATATAGCCAAACTGGAGGCTAAGCTCTCTCAACTCAGTACTGGCGTAACCAGTCAGGAGGAGAAGGAAACCACACTCACTACAATTCCAGTCTCACATAGACCTACCACGACAACAAACCAAACAAAAACACACAAAAACATACTCGGAGGCTCTAAATAAAAATCTGCCTAAGCAGCAGAGACCTCCAAAGCAGACACCCAAGCAACCGCTACCCCAAAACAAAACACGTGCAACACATAGCTCACAAAGCCAGTGTGCCGAACAGTCACAGCCCTTAAGGCTAAACAACACACCTGATACACTTGTAATAGGTGACTCTATAGTCAGGCACACTGACGTCCCGCTCACCAGGCTGAACAAGGAGAAGGTCACGGTGAGCTGCCTGTCGGGTGCTAGGATCTGCCACATAACACAAGCACTCAGGTCACTCCAAGGCAAGTATAAATATGACTCAGTCATTGTCCATGCTGGTGTGAATGACCTAAGACGTACCACCCTGGACTACATGAAAAGAGACATAGAGGAGCTCTCTGAGCATGTAGACCAGGCCGGTATGACCCTGACCTTGAGTAGCATCTTACCCTCACCAAGAATGATGCCACAATATGAAGACAAGATGATCAATTCCAACAATTGGCTTAAGTGTTGGTGTCATTCAAAGGGGATCCAATGCCTGTCAGCCTGGGATGACATGCTAGACAAGCCACGATGCTTCGCTAGGGACGGCTTGCACCTGTCACCCCTGGGCTTTCGGATATTGGCAAAGGCTCTTGCTACCCCCATAATGCCTTTTTTAGGCAAGGCTCAAAAGACAAACCCACCTCCATAGGTATCACAAGGGATAAGAAACTAAGAGTAATGCGACTCAACACCAGAAGTCTAAACCTCAAGATGCACGCACTCAAAACTCTCCTTAGCATGGAGAACATAGATATCTGTGCAGTAACAGAAACCTGGTTCAAGGCTCCCGAGAGCACCCCAGCACTACCAGGTTACACCTCATACCATGCTTTTCGGCCCCAAAACTTGGACCGAACCACAAAAGGAGGGGGAGTAGCAATATTCGTCAAAGATACCCACACCTCCAGGTTGGTGGCACAGCACGAAGCATCAGAGACTATCCATGTGCAACTAACTGTGGGTAAAACTGCCTTCCAGTTTATAGCCTGCTACAGACCACCCTCCCAAACACAGGAACCCCACTTGGCCTTCCTGAGAATACTGGAAAATATGAAGTTCTCCCCAAACATCATTATATTGGGCGACTTCAACTACCCAAACATAGACTGGGAGCATTATTCTAGCTCCAACACCCTAGCCCAAAGGTTCCTAGAATTTATAAACTCAAATGCTATGGAACAACTCGTTACCACTCCCACAAGAGGGGAAAACATACTGGACTTGATCATCACCAACATGGGGACACTATGCTTCAGGCCAGAAGTGTATCCCTCACTGGTAAGATCAGACCATAAACTAATCTCACTGGATATTCACATCCCGACCCAAACCCCTGCCCAGAAAACCACAGTGAAAAACTTCTCTAAAGCAAATTTCACACGCCTCAAAACAGAGGCGAAATCCTTCAAAGCCCCCGGGCCTGTGGAAAATACGGCCCAGACCGCATAATCCTTTATAAAACGCATTCTATGAACACCTTCAGGAATGCATGTATCATGCAATCCCAAATAAAACCAAGACCCAATCCTCCAAAGGCAGACGTCCTGTCTGGTGGACCCCAGCCATAAACAAACTATACAATAGAAGGAGGAAGCTACTACATGATAGAGCAAAATCCCAAAAAGGGAAGGCATCTCTGATCAGTATTAGCAAAAAACTACGGGCACTCATAAAATCGTCTAAGGCCAGCTTCGAGAGAAAAATTGCACAAGACACTAAGGATGATCACAAGGCTTTCTTTAGTTATGTTGGGAACCTGGGTGGGAATTCCCAGATATGCTCAGAATTAGTCCTAAATGACAAAAAATACACAGAGCCCACAGACATTGCCAACATCCTAGCTGACAGGTTCAGTGCAAACTTCTCCCCCCTCTCCCCACCAAAAAGGCAAATATCTATCCCAACAGAGTGCTGCCCCCAGACATCTCAGATGCTCAGGTAAGAGCCGCCCTCTCCAAAGCAAAATACACAGCATCAATGGGACCAGATGGTGTCCCAGGCTGCGTCCTACATGAACTCCAAGAAGAGCTAAACCCAAACATAAAACTACTGTTCAATCTTAGCCTTACTACAGGATATGTACCCAAAGAGTGGCGTACAGCAACAGTGGTCCCTCTCCACAAAGGTGGTGCCTCAACGGATCCTGGAAACTATAAGCCTGACTAGCTTGCTCTGCAAAGCTATAGAAAGGATCATCATGGACCTCATAAATAAAGATATTGGGGACCTACAGACGCTGGATCCTACCCAGTTTGGCTTTGTTAAGGGCAGATCCTGCCTCTTAAACCTGGTCGATTTCTTTGAAACAGTCACCAAGGCCATTGACGAGGGGAAGGTGGTCCACACAGCCTACCTGGACCTCGCAAAAGCCTTCAATACAATACCCCACTCGGGCATTATAGATAAGCTCACCAGCTTAAATATAAACCCCTATGTCACTAGATGGGTTGCAAACTGGCTCATGGACAGAACTCACATGGTTAGAATTGCTGGAGCCATGTCAGACTCCAAACCAGTTACAAGTGGCATCCCACAAGGCTCAGTCCTGGGACCTCTCTTGTTCAGTATATATTTCTCAGCGGTACAGGCCAACACAGAAGGACTGTGGCTGACCAAGTTCGCAGATGACTGCAAACTGGGTGCCATAATCAACTCTCCAGCCGACACAAGCATCTTCCAAAAGGGCCTCATAGAAACAGACAACTGGTGCCAGAGCCATGGCCTCAAACTAAATGCCACAAAGTGTATAGTCATCCCCTTTGGCAAAAACAAAGTGCCCACAAATTACCACATCGGTGGTAATCCACTAAGTACAGAAGTCGTCATTAGGGACCTGGGGACCCAAGTTGATAGCAATCTCTCATTTGACAACCACGTGGCCAAAGTGGTTAGAAAAACATTTTATATAGCCCACCTAATCATGAAGGGATTCACATCTAGATCAGGGGAGGTCATCGTACCTCTTTACTCATCCCTCATCAGGCCCATAATTGAGTACAATGCCCCTTTTGGGATGTACCTTACCAGACACCTGCAGCAACTGGAAAGACCCCAAAAGTACCTCACCAAGAGGATCAAAGGGCTCAAACAGATGCCATATGCTGCCCGGTTAAAGAAACTCCAGCTCTACTCAGTGGCATACCGCCTGCTCAGAGGCGATCTGTGCCTGACGTATAAAGCCATGTCCAACCCAGAATTAATGGACATGCTGCACCTCAGAAAATCCAAATCCAAATCCCATCGAGCTACGCGCTTGAGAGATTTGAACCTCAGCACTGAAATAAATACGACATGCTGGAGGGACAGATTCATAACCCAGAGGCTCCCTTCACTCTGGAATAAAATCCCAGTCCAGGTTAGGCAGAGTCCCACATTGGAATCTTGATGAGTGGATGGGAGATCGTAGGTTTACCCCGGCTATCACTTCTGTGTCACTGTTAGACAGAGGCACAGTATACTAACCTCAAAAAAAGGCATAGCAAAATTAATTTAAAATGGGTGGCGAAAGCCAGACACACTCTGGCTAGGCTTATAAATGCCCTAGGGCAGATAGCCTAGTAGGAACCTATGAACCTATTTCATAGCTTGAAAGTGTATGTCCTGTCTTGGTAACTCGTATGGCAAAGTCCCAAGCATTCTACTATGTAGACCCTTGGAATAATACACCTTTCTTAATGGTAAACACAAATGCAAAAGTGGATCTGGAAGCAAGATCCAGCATCTAATGCTTCACAAATGTATTAACAAAAAGTCCATGTATCATCAGCAGTCTCATTATTAAAAAAGGCTAATGAAGGGTCTAGTAGAAGGTTGTCTTAGTGACTGAAGGCAATGGCTTATACTAAAGATAACACATTTTAATACACACAGCCATATAGCATAGGGAAGTTTAGATATTATGTGGCAGAGAATTTGGGGGGGGGGGCAGAGTGCTATTGTGTACAGACAGTATACATATGATATTTCAAATGGTGGTGAATATCCATTCAGTGCATCAGGTGTTCTCCAGAGTTAGAAAAGGACTCATAGAATACAGGCGCGCGTATGAACCAATTTAAATGTTGACACACTTGCAACTTTAGCATAAAAGTTAATATTGGATCAAAGATAAACATTGTCTTTATGAAAAGTTAGATAAGGCAGTCCAGCAGAAAGTGTGAATTTCCGAAATCCATCCTGTAGCACCAGAGTTAGCAAGAATTTCCTCCAACCAAGGAGTTTTAAATGCGTTGTAATAGCTGGCTCAAAAGAAGCCCAAATCATTTCTGCAGAACAACATAAATCATATGGAGATACTGGATCTCACAGTGGAGGCTTCAACAAAAAAAGTACTTCTGAATGTCTTGATAGCTTCAAATGAAATTGAAGAGCTGGAATCTTTGGATGAAAGCCAGGGACTTGCAGCTAAATGCACTTTAGCAGAATAAACTATACCAGTTTAAAAAAATCTGCAAGGTATTCCAGACTGTGTAAACAGGAGTGAAACGTGTTGCCAAGTCCTAGGAGTTATCAAATATCAGACAAAGTTTTCATGTATCCCTACAAGTTTTCTTCATCCTGGAATTTTGGAAAGAACAGAGGAAGTTCATCACTAACAGAAAAGGAATGATTATTAGCTTTTCTCTGTGGCACAAGGTGTAAATGCAGTGAGCATGGAGAAAAAGAACAGCTGATGCAGGATTATTAGCCACCATCAGAAGTAGAGAAGTAAAACAGTAAGCGAGAGAGAGAGAGAGAGTCTGGATGACACTGTTGGGAAGTTTCTTGTGAGAGACTAAATAACTGGAATTTCAAACTTAAAAAAACAATTAAGGCAAAACAGGAGAGAGAACCAGCTCTATTAGGGTAAGTAAATATTTCATTTATTTAAAATGACTGTATTGACTAAGAGCCCTAAGTCAAACTGACTCTTTAGGCATGACCAAGGCTACAGGTGAGGCAACAGAGGAAACCGTTACTAAAATGAAAACAATGAATGAGCCACTTAGAGGTTTGTACAAGAATAAATATAATGGCAATACATTCATGTTTCTATTGAAGTAGCTATGGGACTGACCATTGGCTTTGTAGAACTTAAATGTTTGGGAAAAATCTTGTCAATGGAAATTGGAGAAAAGCATACAGGAGTCCAGGCACCCATATATGGGCTACACAGTCCCTTTGGGGTTTCCTTGGTTAAGAGCACAAAATCCTTACTTTGATGTTAGGATGGTAAAGAAGGGTTTTCCCAGTTTTCAAAAAATCTTTGCTACCAAGATGCAGAATGACCACAAATGGATCAATCTGCTAAGTTGCCCAATAATGAAAATCAGTCCACAATGATATGGATGGCAATTAAAAAAAATATTGGACACTGCCTACTCCCATAGTCTCATAGCTTTTGAACACTGGGGGGGGGGGGGGGGGTTAGATCACCCAACACCATGTTTATCCGTCAAGATGATTAGAACACCCACCAACAGGGGGCCCTGGAATGCCTCCAAAACACTGATATGATAGAACAGAGTATGGATCGGAAACGTGGATCCTCCTCAAACCAGACCAGAACAAGCTTGAAGTTTTCCAAATACGATGCCTGTGCCAAGTCTTGGGAATCTGACTTTGTGACTACATTAGAAATGAGAGCATCTGGACCAGATGTGATCAGTGAACAGATCCAGAACAGGAGGATGCTCTGGTTTGGACATATGCAGGAGGGACACTCACCGCTTACCATACAGACTATTACGGAGAGAGCACCCCACAAAATGGACAGCTCACAAATCTGCACCGAAGAAGATATGGGATAAACAGGTTAGAGAGGACCTGAGAAGCCAGCAACTAGGCCAGAAACACTGCCATGGACTGAAAAGCATGGAAAGGCTTCATGAAGTCTGGAATCCAGTGGCACCCACAGCAGCATACTGACTATGAGGTTGACCACCTCCGTTGGCCACCAGCCAAGGATAAAAGAAATGAAGAAGACATCTAGACAGCTTGATCTGACACTCATCCCCTATCCCAGGTTAATTGCATCCTTGGAGACTCCAACTGGAGAAGGAAAATAATGAAAGGGCTTGGTGACATTCATCCCCTCATGTGCCTGCACAGCTGAGAAATGGGGAACTTGGCTCCAAAGGACATGTACACTGAGACTACTGGACTCAAAGCGTTCACCAAAAAACATTAGTGTAGCATTTCACATGCGACTGTAAATGATACAAGAAAAGCAGCTCTGGTCTGAATAAACTGAGTGTTATCCATGGTAGGAGATCTTGTTCTATATAACTTTGTAGCCAAAGTAAAGCCTATAAATGTTAATAGCTTTACAAGCTGTAGCTAGTAATAGACAGATTTAGCGTTATTCACAGTGAATGAAAATAGTCTGATCAGAGATTCCTTCATCACTGTTAAATGTTGCATAGAAGAGACAATAAGAACCCACTTGATCAGATATGGAAACTTTGGCTCCTGCATAAAGTATTCTGCAACTATAGACAGGCATTTGGTAAACACCCTAGGGAGAGATGAGAGTGTAAACAGAACAGTCAAGAACTGATAACTGTTTCCATCTCTGAATACAGAAACCTACAGGAATTCTATGTAAACCTGATGTGGAAGTAGATGTCTTGGGAGGTCCAAACAAGAATTTCCAGTCTCTTTCTGCCACAGACTGACCGCAGCAGGGGAAGGTTCTTTAGGGATGAATGCATTTATGGCAAATGCCTCCAAACCAGGCCATGGGTCTTCTGTCTTTTCTAACATCAAAAAAATAATCTGTAGTTAATGTCTGGACCTTCTCTGGTTTACTGGCCTCTCTTGGATGCCTCAAAAGGAAAATGTTATAAGAAAATGGGGTGAAAAATAAATAATTTTGCAGTCCCTGGAGGTAAGCATCTTCACCTATCTGTTCTTAGTTATGGACTTCCAAGTTGATGGCTGGAAGGGCACATATTCAACTGCTTCTAAAAAGGAAAGCATCCAAGCAAGTCCTTGGAGTAGCTGCTAAACATTTGTAGGAGGACCATGGCTGTCTGGACTGTTGAGAACCCCTACTTTTGGGCATCTGGACTCTGGAAGTTATCCAGAGGGACAGCATTTTTCCCAGATTATTGTTTTTGAAGTGGTTGTCCATGTCTAAATCAGCTCTACAAATGACTCCTCTGCATTTGGGAAAGCATAATTGTGGAGACTGGAATTTCATACTCTGCTAAGGGCAAGTGTGCTGGCAAACTGCTATGCTAGATCCTATGGCCAAGCCAAGGCTTTTGACAGCGTTATACAAAACCTGCACGATAAGGTTTATCATGAATACCATTGTCATGTGGGACAGTAACTTATTCTTAATACAGCCATTAGGCAACTGGCACATCATTTGGTGTATTTCATTGGATACATCTCTGACATTGCAACAGAAAGGTATTTGACTGCCCACAAAGAAAACAAGGAGACTTCATACACATGCTCTTTTAGCCAATCTACCACCCTAGGTTCCTTATCTGGTGGGTGAGCCACCTTGCTAGAAGGTATAGAAATCCTATTTGGAGGAACTTGTGACACCAGAAAGCTCAATTAAGGGTATCCAATTAGGTACACATTCTACAGGAGGTGCTGGACATGGTCCACTACCTTGGTGGCTGGGAATATCCTAGCCTAATTCTTCAAGGCAGAACTGGCAGAAACCATCAAAATATCTGCCAGTATGGCTCCAACCAGTAAGACTTTTGGGTAGACCCGAAAGCTTTCTGCAACACTTGCTGCAGGGAGGACAATGGGGTCTCTCTGAGGCATCATTTCCAAGGCCTTCTTGATTATGAGTTTATCAGGGGAAGCAGGGGACTCTGTTTTCTTCCTCATCTAAACCAACTGTGGATATTCAGCAGTCAATTTTACAGGCTTCTTGCCCACAACTTTTCTATGGCTCCAAAACAGAGTCTGAAGAGAAGGAAGATGCATTTTTAGGAACTGAAATGATCCAAGGTAGTTGCTAAAAGGTTTTAGTCTGTCTGACACAGATGATAGCTTGCAAGGCCTGATATTCCAAAACAAATGTTTCTGGTGCAGCAGATAATACTGGGGGTAGGGGGTTTACCACAACAAAGATGGCTGCTTTCTAGGAACAGAGACTGGAGTTGAAGCCACCTTAGTCAGGTCCTTGGATACAGAGCCAAAAAGCCCAGACTTCAGCACCAAAAACAGAAGGACCAGGCACTAGATCAATTACAGTATTAAGCTTACAGTGACTGAAAGCAGACTTCAATAACTTTGACAGGAGCCTTATTAATTGCAGGTTCCACGTTTTAGAAGCTGCATACCAGAGAAGAGATATATGGGTGGCTTAGAATCACATTTCAGTCGATTATTTACAAAGCTTTGAGACTAAAGGTTCAGAAAGTAGTAACAGACTCAGCAGAATCTCAGGACTCCAGAACCTGTGCTGACAGACACTGTAGATGAAACTATCATCATTTATGATAGAGTACAGGAAGAAAGTCCCACACAAAAGAACACTGGAATAAGGCTTTCCCCCTAACCAAATGGCTCATTGAGAATGTCCTGGGTAGAGTGTTTTTCTCCACAGGCACATCTGTGAAACCCATGCTTCATTTTAAGCAAGGATGCCAACCCAAAACAATACAACAGAAAGCAATAGAAATGTAACAATACTATCAAGTTTCCCTGAAGAGAAGAATCACAGAAATGCCAACAGTTCCAGAAAATTACTGAAAAAAAATACCTGAAGTAAAATGCACACAAACGTTTTTACTATTAGTGGCATGATGAAAAGTAATCATAACATTATAAAATATACACAGGCTACATATAACCCACCAAAAGGGCTACCAGTCATAAATAGCAACTTTACTGAGGAAGCCCAGGTAAAAAAATAAATAAATAAATAATAATATTGACAGGATATTTTGTCAAAAGCAGAAAAACAAAGCAAACATAACATCAAGTATAAACTGGAAAAAATAATTTACTATACTTTTTGTAGAAAATAAGTTTGGAAAAGCAGCCTTGGCCTTTTTCTTTTGTCCAAATTCTTTGTGGGGCAACAAATATCTGAAAATAAACAGTTGTGCAGTGAACACTGGGATGAGGGTACTTAACCTGGGAAATGAATGGTTTACCTTGTGGAAAAAGGATGGGCATACTTGTATGAGAGATTCTAGTCATATATAGTAATCATGTAACTGCTCTCTAATATCCACGACCTTCTAAAACAAACAGTATCAAAAGTGTAACTAAACTATTGTAATATACATATGCTATAAAGCAGAAAACCTCATACACTGCTGCTCAAATCAGTACAATCACCATCTTTTTAATGTAGTAAACTTATTTTTAACGTAATTTTACTTTTTTATTAAAAGGAAAAATATATCCTAGCAAGTCTTGATCCAAAAAGGACCCATTCGGTCTTCTTTCCCTCTAATGCATTTTCAGTAAAGTAATCACAGGCCACTTACTAACCATGTATAATTTATCTTTATTTTCCTCAATCAATGCAGCTGTTTTTAAAGAGGGAAATACGGGAAAATGAGGTAAAAAGGGAAGGTAAACAGCAAGAATAAGACGGGAGAGAGGGTTATACGAGAGGTGACAAAAGGAGAGGGTAGAAAACAAATACAAAAAAGAAAAAAAAGGAATAAATTAACTGATACCCCGATATCCATGCAAAACTATAAATATGTCACCAGAAAAACAGGGGAAGGAAAAAAGAAATAAGGGAAAAAAGGAGAAGGAAAGAAAAAGAGAGGAAATATGAAATGGGATGAGAGTAAATGAGGAGAAAGGTGGGAAATATACTGCTAATGCGTAACCAGTCTTAAGATTTTCATTGTGACAGAGGTGTAGTATTGACTATGGTGGTTTCTTACCTCATAGTTCAAAGTTTTGAAAGTGTCAGATGTGTGGAGACTGCATCTGACTGCTGAATTTCAAAATAGTATAGCTAAACAAATGGAGTGTTTATTGTATTATTTGAAATGTATACCAAGTGTACTTAAGGAACCACTAGAGAGAGAAAATAATTAAGAGGGGAAGATGAGAAAAGGGGAAGAAATAAAAGAAAAATAAAACATGTATGCCAACAGCATTCCTAATATTTTTCTCCATTTTCTCTCCTCTGTGTCATACATAATTATAACAATTTTTTGAGAACATGTAATTAAATTTCAACTTACTTAGGTGCAAGTAAATCTGATCCAGAATTGATATTGATGAGAAGAACAGTAACTACTGAAAGGTAGCAATTCTAATGGCAGTTCAGTTAGAGCAACTCAATTAAGTTAGGAGCCAATGGACTCCAAGAATGTTGTGTTTAGCTGATTTAATGTCATGAAATACTTTCCATAAAAAGAATTATACAACAACCCCCATTAATATTCCAAAACGTGCACGCTGATTAAGTCTGATTTACAACGGGCACACTGACCATACTAAGGGAAAAAGGTCCGATCGCCCACACTTTTTCTATTAGTATATTTTTTTTTGTGTTGGACAGCAACGGAGAATGGAAGAGCTCCGTTGCGGTTATCTCGCTATGTCAACTCATTTAACATAGTGAGATATCTTAAAAAAAAAAAAAAAGCAACGGACATCTTCCTTTCTCTGTTGCTTTTTTAGAAGCTGTCTCGTAACAGAGAGACAGCTTTTAAAAAAGCAACGGAGAAAGGAAGATCTCCGATGCTTTCATTTAACACAGCGAGACAGCTTTTAAAAAAGTAACTGAGATCTTCCTTTCTCCGTTGCTTCCACACACAGCTCTGATATCCTGTGTAACCATACACATGTGCAGTACACCAGAACTGCTGCTGAATACTGGACAGCTGCAGAAAGGCAGCAAGGAGGCATTATATAATACCATTATTTAAGAAAAGTAAGTATTTTTTTCTTAAATAATGTCATTGTATAATAGCAATAACCCACTTCTGGGTGTGGGTAATACTAGATTTACCCATGGTTGTCTTTGTTTGGCCACTCAGGATTCACCCTTGTGACCAAACCAGACCAACCATGGGTAAATCCAGCATTACCCATACCCAGGCGTGGGTTATTGCTTAATTATCCTATGTCCTTTATCAATGCATCATATTTTGTTAACAATAAGAAAAAAGTCAAACAAAATATTAAAACAGTATATACAAATTAAGCATCACGGCAGATTACATATACGGATTTGTAAAATAAAAGTACAATGTATTGAATTTAAACAGTACATCAATAAACATTTAATGGTTGGAATAGTGGCCAAAAGAGATGCAGCATACTTAAAAGTGTAACAAAGCAGAATTAACCCTCCTGCAAAATTACATATTCTGCATAAAGAATAAGAAGGCATTAAATTTAAGTTAGCACAAAGTTACATATTCTGCATAAAGAATAAGAAGGCATTAAATTTAAGTTAGCACAAAGTTTTATAGTGATCAACATGCAAACATAAGAACAGAGGAGTCAGTCTTGAGGAAGAAAAAACAGTTGTTTCAAGTGAGACAACCAGCAGCAAGGAAAGGGTTTGATTCCCGTTAGTGTCACCTAAATGTGAGGAACTGTGGTATGCACTGCCACCAAATAAGAAAAGGTCCTAGCTGGCATCAGAGGGATGATCCCTCGAGTCATACAACAGATGCTAAGATAGTTTAAAAGAAGGTGCTCACAAGTCTAACACAATTATTTCACAAAATGCAGACTGGATATAGCATCATAAAGGGATATACGTTGTCGCCTCACAGTAAGATGCTGTCCGGTTCGATTCTCAGCTAGAGCGGCTTCTACGTGGAGACATGCATGAATGGTTGTACCTTCGGTGAAGGTTGTGCATCAGGGCTGGTAACTCGGCACATAAAAATCAACTACCAATCATTAGCGGACCGGAGTTCCGCTGTGGTGAACCCTAACCGGGAAAAGCCGAAAGACACAACAACACCACCACAATTCTGAGTATACACTTTCATCATCCACCCACATATTACATGACATAAAGGCCACCTTTAGAGCACAGTCTTTGACCTACCACCCCAAATTCTTTTCTCACCACACACTGTGAGCCAAAGCACCTTCTAGTGCCCCTTGCTCACAATAACTGCCTTTCACATAGACATATACATGCACTAAGTGAAAGACCAGTTCTGGTAGAGTTTTAGTGGAGTCTAGAACAAAAGCTGCTTTTTAAACAATGGAAGATTAATGGGACACAAAATATTGCACAACATGAATCAATCTGAGCAGCATGTCTGAACCATAACAAAAATAACACAAAAATTCAATCTGGGGAGATTAGAAAACATTGAGAGAGAAACTGAAAAAGCAATTTACAAAACATAAGACATGTATGGCTTGCAAGCAAGCAATCAAGTAAGGAAAGTTTAGGATTTTTGCTTGGAACGGTCTGCATAAATAGTTTTATATCTCAAACAAGTGTACTGTCAAAAATGTTGAGAGAACAAATGGTTGTAACTAAAGAAATGATTCTTTTGAGATGGGATTTAGAATCCGAATAGCCCAGATATAGTACGGCCATACTAAATTTATTATTATTGGTTGCCAAAAAAAGCAATTTCTAGAAAACAGAAATGAAAATCTAAAATCAACTGTAATCAAATTACTGAAGACTGAAAAAGCAAAAGTAGAATTGGAGGTGGAGTCTTTAGAAAAGAAAAAAATACATGGAAATAAATGGAATATGTAGGAAAAATACAAGCAGAATAATTTTCAGGAGGAACAATGAGGTTCACTGGAATTTAAGTAATGCTGCACTGAAGGACAAACAATTGCTAAAAAGAAGACATATGTATATAGCATTAAAGTAATAATGACAAAATTACTGTGGTTTCTTTTCTTTTCAATTAACATAATGTGCATCTATAGTATTTTCAATTAACATATGTGCATCTATAGTATTATCTAAAATGTAATGATTTATTAATTTTAAAATAAAAAGAAAAGCCTTTCAAGAATGGTATTAAGCATGATGAAGCTATAGGTTCACAGGCAGCCACAACAAATTTCTTTGACACATAACAGAAGTCCCAGGAAGGTATTGGGTATGTTAAAGTGCCTCAACAAAAGAAAGTATCCTTAAAGGCTTTTCACAGCTTTAACAAGGCCAATGAATTAGAAAAGAGGCCATCATGAAAATTAGACGCTACAGCCAAATGGGCTTTGATGGAAGAATAAAAGTCCCACACCAATAAATTTAAAGTACTAGCAAAAAATGACGCCATCCCTCTGGCAATAGCCCAGACAGAAAATGAATCCCCCCTCTCTATCTTCATCACCCATTCAGTAAGAGTAGTATTACTGTCCATCACTAGAGTGGTTAAACAATGCAGTAAGAAGCAGGGCATGCAGATCTAGGTGTCTGGCCTGAAATATGCATCAGAAGTATTGTTACAGTTTCAAGATTATAAACTTCTCCCAAGTATGTGGCAGAAGGGATGCCATACCTTTTGGGACCAATATGGAGTTATGGGAACCACTTTTGGAATGTGAAGGTTTGTTTTCTGAATGAACCTCATCACAGAAAATGGGGGCATGAGAGCACAAAGGAGTCCTAGAGGCCACTTGGGTGAAAGCATATTGCAGGGGTGCTCCTGATAATGCATTTTTTTCTGTTGGTTCGGGATACAATCGGGTTTCACCAAGGCTTTTCCCCAACACTGTAAAAACTTCTAAGTTACTGAGGTAATGAGGGGCCAGTAATGATGCAGTTACAAGCCTCTGCAGAGTTTCTTTCAGGGAGTTATTTTGTCACCAGCAAGTGGCTGCTCAAGACACAAGTATGTACGCCCTTTGATTGGTGAGATATCATACCACTACAGTCTTGCCAGAATTTAAATTATCACTCAGAGGAGAATCCTGGAATAACGGCTCTAATTTTTTAGGATGTTGATGTTATCAGGCAGTTTAGATGAGGTTCAGAAATCTTCACCTGTCCACCCATTATAATATCCCCCACCACAACCCCAGGGTTAATGCATCCATGGGGACTTTATCTGATGGTGTGGGTAACTGAAAAATCTCTCTCACATACAAAGAGGCAAAACCCATTTACTAACACAGACGTCACTTGCAAGTTTTGGAGATGCAGATGTCATGTGACAGAGGATCCTAAATCTGCAACCATTGGACTCAAAGTATGTTGCAAAACTCTTACAGTATATGACATAAGGGATGATGTATTAGGTTTCATAGCAGCAGTATTCCCAAGACAAATATAGGCCTAGACTTCAGTCTTCAGGAATAGCACCTTGATCTGAAAAGACTGAAAACTATCAGAGGTGCCCCACAGTTTTGGTAACTAGATTTGAGTGAGTCGATGAAGGTCAGCACCTAAGAAGGCGTAAGCTGCAACTCTGCAAAACTTATTGTTAATGACGTCAGACACTTCTGCTACCAGAGCTTGAAATGAGGCAACAGCCAATACCTAGGCATACTGAAGCTAGGAGAATAATCCCATGTCTCTCTGCAGTCTGTGGTATGATAAGCAGCTAACCCAGAAATGTACTCAGTAAATACTCTGCTGGACAATGTGGCACTAAACAAACTGATAATGGATGGTTCGAACTGAAAAGTTAGAAAAATCCTGGACTCCTTAGCAATTTGTACATGCAGATAAGCACCCTAGAGAACCAAGCAGCACATCTAACTCCTTTGGATGAGCAAGGAAGATAGAGCTGCACAGTAACTATGTAAGATTTCCTTTGGGAACCTTAAATCCACTTAAGTCTATAAAATGTCTGAAGTCTTCTGCCTTTTTTGGTGTAGAAAAGAATCTGGAGCAAAAGCTGGACCTCTTCTATGGCTGTTTGGTGAGAGAAGTGTAAGGCCTCCCTTTTTGCTACCCATTTTTGCTGGGATAGAAGTTGAGCAAACGTAAGGAAACTTGAACTGAAATAAATGTAATGCTCTGATCCCTGGATAGGACTGTCTTGAGCTATTTTACCTTGGTAATCAATTTCAAAGTGGACAAATGGGGGGGGGGGCAGACAACCCCAGACTGCCTCCAGGGCAGAGCAGTCAGATAAGGCCTCAGGACTGCAGATCCAACCTGTAAGGAACTAAGAACTGCCCAATTATGGAGAATACTTTCCTCTAGGACTCAACTTCTCTGAAAACTTCCACAGAAGTTAGTATTTGTTCCAGCCTTTTTGTTTTATTGCTGTGTGCCACATTTGAGAGCAACATCTGGTGCTGGCTATTCTGCATCCCTGAATAAAAGCAAAGAGCTGGCTGAAATCTCTTCCCGTGAGTCTCAAGGGCCTTTCTCTTCTCTTATGTGCTTTCAAGAATGTACCTTCCTGTCAGAGCAAAATAAATATGATCTTTTTGAAGAGCAATTTATGTAAGTCATCTTCGTGTACTAAGCAAAGCCAGTTAGGTACAGTCATATACATGCCAGGGAACAGTAAGAGATACTGTGGTCTGAAAATCTTCAGCTGCTCTGTGGCAGGGACATATGATCAGGGTGGCCATAGCTTGGATAAAAAGATTTCAACAGGTAGGACAATGTAATCCCTTGAAGTAGTGGTCTTGGGAATAGTTAGTGGGGAAGATCTTAACGAGGAATGCTGTTGCTCTAGAGCTGAACTTGTTGGGATCTCCGGAAGCCTGGGTCTGTGTGCCCTGCTGAGCAAGTGGCTGCAAGACTGGCTAGCCAATTTAGCAGATGATTGCAAACTGGGAATAGTCACTGAACCCCCTCTCCCAAGACAAGGACACCTTTTAGAAAGGTAGAAATGTTTAAAACACAAATGCTTGATGCCAAAGCCATGGTGTAAAACTCAATACCAAGAAATATATTACAGGACCTTTTGGGAAGTCTTCCACCCCATGTAACTATGTTTATTTATTTATATTTCTTGACCGGGAGTGTCCGACTGGACGTAGGTCCATTTTCAGCGGAGGCCCGGGGAGAAAAGCTCCACAGTTAAAATAAACAGACAGTAGTTACATTGGATTACATAGCGATCAACGATTTACATAGCAATTACTTACAACATATTTACAGATAAACATAGTACATCAGTAGACAGACAACTAGAATCTTTATCTGTGAAGTACATAACAGACATTAACAAATGTTACAATAAGAAGTTCCTGCAGTATAATAAGTACTACGCTTATGAGCATCTGAGCTTGCTATAATCAAGGTAGCTAGTAGAGTGGAAAGAAAGGTAGTGGTTGGATGGGGTGGGTGATATTAGAGCGGGAGTTGCAAGGGCATAGCCAGCATGTTTTTAGGTGCACTTTTAGTAAAGTTTTGAAGTGGGTGCATGATAGTATGGAGGTAATTGTGGGTGGGAGGGAGTTCCATAATTTGGCTATGGCGCAAGAGAATAGTGCTTCACCAGCAGAGTTATTGGCTTTAGTGATCTGCAAGTAATTTTTGTTGCTGGATCTTAATGGTCTGGTGGTGCGATAGGGTTGGAGTAGATTCGGGAGGGATGGGACATTTAGTGGATGCTTTACTAGTTTGTGGACGAGTGAGAGTTGATACCATTGAAAGAGGTGAGGGAGTTTAAGCCAGCCCAGTTCAGCAAGTGAGAGACAGTGGTGACTACGGTAGGATGCCCCCTGTGGCGAATTTGGTGATTTTGTTGTAGCAGGTCTCTAGCTTGTTTAGATCACATTGCCTTAGGTTGGTATATATTGGAGAGGCATAAAGTAGGGTGGAGATAAGGTGGGAATTTGCTATTGAAATCTTTGCTGCTTTGGTGAGAAGTTGCTTATTTCTGTATAACCCTCCTATTTTTTTGTGGACTTTTTTTATGGTCATGGACATGTGAATGTCAAATTTTAGTTTATTGTCTATTTCCACTCCTAGCAATTTGGTGTGTTCAGTTGGGTATATAGTGGTGTTGTCTTTTGCTGTGATGTTAAAGTGAGAGCTGTTTTGAGTATGTTTGGTGGGTTGGAAGATAAGAGTTTAGTTTTGTTTGGGTTGAGTATTAATTGAGCATCGGATAACCAAGTTTCAACAGAGGAAAAGGCTTCCTGTGTGACTTTTGGTAGTTTGGATGTCATCAATAAAACACTCCTAAAAGTTGATTCACTAGTCAGGGATCTGAGAACTGATGTAGATAGTAACCTAGCCCTTAACCAACATGTGTCCAAGGTAGTAAAAATCCTTCTATGTTGCCCAACTTATAAGTAGGGGCATGCCATACAGGTCCAGAGAGGTCATCATACCACTGTACCCGGCTCTCATCAAGCCCATCATAACAGTATAATGCCCCTTCAGGCAACTGGAGTGGAACATCCACAAAGGTTACTTACAAAAAGAATACAGGGAGTAAACACAATATCCTACGCTGATCATCTCAAAGCCCTCTCTACTCAGCATCATACTGACTTCAGAGAGGTGATCTTTGCCTAGCAAACAATGAACCCCTGGACCCTGTTTTGCTAAACATTTTGCACATCTGCAAAACAAACAGCATCAGAACTATTAGATTAAGAGACAAATTTTGCTTGCAACATAAATAGGACATATAGGAGAGACGGATACATTCCCATTCTCTGGAAAAGGCACAACATCCATATGAATCAGAGTTCCTCCCTATCGTTATTTAAGTACAACTTGGACCAATGGATGGGTAATCACATAATCACCTCTGGTGTGACGGCCATTTATCTGATGGACAGAGGTAGACAGTAAATCATCCCCTATACAAATCAAATTTGTGGGTCACACAGCTAGAGACTTATAAGGGCCCTAGTAGTCATTACATTTATAGGTGTACACTAGGCTATGAACACAGGCTTCAGGCAAGGATTTACTCTCAGTAATAAATATGCCAGTGTTGAAGTAGGCAACTGAATTAGAAGGGTACCACAACAATGAAGATGGCTGATTTGCCATCAGGCCAGCATTATGGACGGGATCAGTGATGACGTAACCTGAACAGTGTACTCTGTCACTGGGCATAAAAGATCCAACACTTGCACTGACAAAAAGTGCAAACACTGGCACTCATACCCCAGGCCTAACCATCATCTCCAAGGGCATCAACACTGGCAGAGCTGATGTGAACAGCTCACATGCTGAGTGGAATGTCAAGATTAGAAATATAAAACAGCAACTCAGATAGTCAAGTTTCAAATCAATATGGGTTCCAGCATCAAATCTAATACTATTAATGGTCAAGACAGATATGAACTTTAGGCACCAGTTAAGGATAATCTGCATCAGAGTTAAGGTGAAAATTAGCAGTGGATTCGCTGTCTAGCCCTTCACCCACCCAGCCCCCACCCCATCTCAATGGTGTAGGGATAAAACCCTACCTGCGACCCAGATTACCTGTCTTCAATTAGCAGCACAGGTCCTGTATGGAACAAAACAGAGGATAGGAGTGACTGCCCATTGTCAGCTGGAGGGGTAGACAGAGCTATCTGTCTCAATGATACCCACTCATGGAGGATGGCTCCATTGAGCACAAGCTCCACAGGGCTGCAAGTGCATTAAAGTCACAAAGATGTGTGCAGGCAAGCATGCATCCAGTGGAAGGCAGCTATAGTGGAAATCAAGAGAGCTGCTGTGGAGGCTAAGAGTTGTAAAGTTTGGAAGGGGAGTCCAAAGAGTCTCGCAAATTGGCCTGCTCCATACCACAAGACTCTCACCTTGTGAAGAAACAAATGCACTTACTTGACTCCCCAACTAGGGAAGGAATGGGAAGTAGGGCTTTCATCTGAGATGAAAGGTGCCTGGACCCCATCACAAGAGAAGAGTAAATGTGCAAAACAAATGAACAAAAAAAATCCCTGCTGTGGATGACGAAGGGTCACCAAAAATGCTTGACATAGCCCTAAACAGCAGTTATAAACATTCCAGAGAGAAGCATTGTTGGGGCCAATAATACACAAATTTAACAAACTTAGGACATTGGAAGACTTGGCAAAGGGTTCCACGCTTTTCTGTTTGACAAAGGCTATTCAACATCAGCCATTAAAACAGGCTTTGTGCTGGACGAGTGGAGAACAGTAACTGTCATCCCCTTACACAAAGGTGGGGCATCAACAGCCCCATGAAATTAGAGAGTCACAAGTCGGATCAGTATTATTTGTAATGCTACGGAAAAGATTATGGAATTAATAAAGGACACAGGCAACCTAGAAACTCTCAACCCAAGCCAGTTCAGATTTTTTTTTTCCAAGAGTAGAGCCTACATACTTAACCTGGTTGACATCTTCAAGAAGGTTGCTGGAGTAATGGACAAGGGCAAGTTAGTACACACTGCATATCTAGACCTTGCAAAGGCGTTCAAAACCATCCCACACTCGTATCACAGAAATACTATCCCTGCAAAGTGTTAATTCTTATATATCTCACTGGATGGCAAACTGGCTTACAAATAGCACCCAGAAAATAGAGTAGGCTGCTCTTTCTCCTCCAAAAGACCTGTCACTAGCAGTGTACCCCCAGGGTTCAGTCCTTAGAACACTGCTCTTTGTAATTTAACAGTAGCTTTGGCCTGGAAGAAGTAAAGGTTCACAGCTGACCAAAGTTGCAGTAACTATTGACTGGTGCCATCAAAAACTCCTCAGAGAACACAAATATCCTCCAAGATGGCCTTCCAAAATCAATAGCTTCTATCAAAACCATGTATTAAAGTTAAATGCTAAGAAATATACAACAGCATCCTTCTGCAAGCAATAAGTCCCTTGTAACTATCACACTGACAGCACATTCCTGAAAATTGATCCAGTAGTTCAGGACGTGGGAAACTATGTTGATAATGAACTTTTCTTTAATCAACATTTAACCTCTAGATGAAACGTACAAAAACAAAAGAAAATTAAAGCAGCAAACAATATCAACAGTCCATAAGGGTGCCTGCCACATAACAAAAGGTACCGAATCCTCTTTAGACTTGTAGTACTTCCCTAAAGGCAAACAGGAGGCATGGTATTACTTGGTCCCAGTTTTTACCATTTTTCACAGAGACTGTTTTCAGCATTGACTTTAATGTTTAGTTAGTTCACGGGTTCCCAAACTATGCACCACTGCGCCCTGGGGAGCCGCGGTTTCCTTACAGGGGAGCTGTGAAGCTTAGCAGCTGATTGCAGGTAAGTGAATGCCTGTATAAGTGTGTGTGCGTGAGAGATACCGGGAGAGAAAGCGATGTGCGAGTGAATATTGGGAGAGAGAGAGAGAGAGTGTGTGTGAGTTTGTGTATGCCTGTATGAGTGTGTGTGTGTGTGTGAGAGAAAGAGAGAGAGAGAGAGAGAGAGAGAGAGAGAGAGAGAGAGAGAGAGAGAGAGAGATCGGGAGAGAAAGCGATGTGCGAGTGAATATTGGGAGAGAGAGAGTGTGTGTGTGTGTGTGTGTGTGCATGCGCGAGTGTGTGTGATATCAGGAGAGAAAGCGATGTGTGAGTGAATATCGAGAGAGAGAGAGCGATGTGTGAGTGAATGCAGGAATGAATGAAGAAGTGGGTGTGAGATCGAAGTGAGTGAATGCGTGTGTGAGAGATCAGGAGAGTGAGAGCAAAGTGTGAATGAATGCAGGTACGAATGAGGAAGTGACTGTCTGTGTATATGTGTGAGATCGAAAGAGTGAGAGGGATGTATGAATGAATGCATAAGTGGGTGTGTGGCGTGTGGGTGTGACAGACAGTGAGAGCGATATGTGAATGAATGCAAGTATGAATGAGGAAGTGACTGTGCGTGTGTGTGTGTGTGTGTGTGTATGTATGTATGTAATTGAATGTCCAGAGTTTTGCCTCATATTTTTGGTGTGTTCCTCCTAAAAATCTGTACTTTTCTGGCAAATAATTGAGGACTGAAGTCATTAAATAATGACAAACATTTGAGTTTAAGACTCCACATCCTTCAGAGAATTCATGCAAATGCAAAACCTATTATTCTATCAACTTTCTAAGCTTGTAAGAGCAACACTTCAAATCTGTCCCATTTTGTCGTCATCGTCCCCCACCATCATTTTAGGCTTTGTCCAGATTTCTGGACAAAGCCTAAAATGAATCTGGACAAAGCCTAAAATGATGGGGGGACAAAAAGGGACAGATCTGAAGTATTGCTCTTACAAGCTTAGAAAGTTGATAGAATAATAGGTTTTGCATTAGCATGAATTCTTTGAAAGATGTGGAGTCAAACTCAAATGTTTGTCATTATTTAATGACTTCAATCCTCAACTATTTGCCAGAAAAGTACAGATTTTAGGAGGAACACACCAAAAATATGAGGCAAAAATATGGACATTCTGTGAAAATCTGTACAGTTGAGAGGTGTGAATCCCATACACACACACATTGCTCTCACTCTTCTGATCACACAGACACACAGACACACAGACACACAGACACACAGACACACAGACACACAGACACACAGACACACAGACACACAGACACACAGACACACACACACACTTCCTCATTCATACCTGTATTCATTCATGCAACCACACACAGCCACTTCCACATTCATTCCTGCATTCACTCACACATCACTCTCACTCGCCCGATCTCACACATACACACACACACAGCCACTTCTTCATTCATTCCTGTATTCACTCACACTCGCCATGAACTAAGCAGCTTAACTGCAAAATAAACCCCAAACCCGGTTTATTTTGCAACTAAGCTTATTAGTTTGCGGCGCCCCTGTGAGGAAGCTGTGGCTCTCCAGGGCGCTGCATTGCACACTTTGGGAACCCCTGAAATATGCACTTTGTGTGCCGCGGGGGGGGGGGGGACCTGGATTCAGCAAGGGAGCAGAGAATCAAAAAAAGTTTGGGAACCACTGAGTTAGTTATTTATTTACATTTGATTACTGGGAAAATTCGACTGGGTAGGATCCCATTTTCAGCAGTGGCCCGGGGAGAAAATCTCCAAAGTATTACAAAATATTTTAATAATTTTACAGTCTTTAAAAATAACTCATAAACCAAATATAGCTAAATAAGCATACCAAATCAGACATATGAAAATATCGATTAAGAACAGGTATGAGTTATGTGACAATTTAATAGAGAACTTTTAGCCAGTTTACATAGAGACTAAAGTTGTTAGTATTATACACACAGGAATTGCAATATGAAGCAAGGGAAAAGCAGGCTCGATGTATATTTAGACAGAAAATCAGGGGACATAAAATGACAGAAATAAGAAAATGAGTAAAGGGAGATCAAGGAGATGTACAGTACGAATAGGTATTTGTTCACATTTACAGATATAGTTTTTGCTTGTGTTGAGCAAGAACAGAGCCAGCTTTTCACTAGGAAGTCTTTCAGAATCGTTCTGAAGGATGGGAGGGAGGGTTAAAGCTGGTTAAAATGCTCCACTAACTCAGCTGTCTGGGGATATTGCACTGAAATTTTAATAATTTGATCTTAAAGCACTGGCACAGTTGCTACAACATTCTAATCATAAATGGTGTCCCCTCTGGTCAGTAGGTATTTCCTCAAGTCTTAATTTTCTCTCTAACAGGGATAACTAATTCCCTAGCCATAAATTTGGCATTAGCCTTACACAGGGCATTAGCTTCAGGGTACTTAGTTGTGCAGTTCGACATAACCCAACTATACAGAAAACCCACTGATTGATTTTACTAAAAGGACCAATAACCTCCATATCAATATGCTCATAGTCCACTTCTGATAGACAAACGATCAAAGGAATTTTAAAGCCTGTGTGAGGAGCTGTCATTCATCCAACAAAAGACATTCTTGCATTACTACTCACCAGTAAAACCTTGCTAGGATCTGTGCTTTAATCTTGTCCATTCCTAGGTAGTACACAAGTACATGCTGACCTCATTTCTACGTTTCTGAAATGTTTGGTCACAGGAGTTGTTGTACTACTACTCTGTTCTTACTTAAAATTGTACAATAATTTACCTTGTAACTGGACATACATCAATAAGTAGGAACGTTTTGCTCAGCTCTTTCCCCTACAGCTCTAGCTATTTTACCCTTGCAAGTACCATCTTCCCAATGTGCTTTTTTTTTAAAAGTTTAAAATTTAATCTGACATACCTGGAAGCCAGCACCAAAGTTTCTTCAGGGTCAGCATGTTGTGACACAGAAGACCTTCCTCCTCTCCTCCCAGCAGGAATTGGGGTATCCGTTTCCATCTTTTCTACTAAACAACGCAGGTTATACCAGTATTCTTCAGGGAAGGTAGAAACCTTTTCAATTTTTCCTATTCCTTCCCTTCATGGACCTCTTACATAGAAACGGTCTTTCATCCATTCTGTATTCTTGTATAACAACTCAAAAGAAATATCACTGGAGCTCTGTTCAAGGCTAACTTCTCTCATACACCAGTCTCCTTTTGCGATTCAAGCAGGGTTGGCCTTAGGTGGTCACCTGGTTCTCCTATGCCTAAGGCACCATGCTTGCGATTCCTGCAGGGACACTCTCCTCGTTTTTTTTTTAGAGCAATGCTTCTTTGATCTAAAAAATAAATAAAATGCACCTTAAAGAAAGAGGATGATGTGCCTGGGGCATCAAGAGATCCAGGAGGAGGTGCTCAGCTTCAGTTAGGAGGTCACAGGAAATCAGATCTTACAATGTTAAAATGTAGGTGCGAAGGCGGCCTTGAAGAAAAAAGTGTTTTTGTTTTCTTTTATATACATGTAAAATCGTGCACATTTTGCAGAATTAGAGACATATTTCAACTTCAAGAAATGATGTGGCGAAGTAGTTTTAATACTATGATCCCAACCTTATTTTAACAACCAGATACTTTTGGACAATATTGATACTGACTTTTGTGTGGACAATTCACATGAGAGGAGTGGCATGGTGGTGAGAAATATTTTTACATTATTGCTGGTAGTAACCAACAAGATATTTTGGTAATATTTCTGGCTTTGTGATTTGTCTGAACAGTTAAATTGGCAGTGGCAACCTGATATTTTTGACAATGTTTCTCTGCCTTTATGATTTATGGGGACCATCTTGGATTGGCATATTTTTAATGTGTGCTAACTTCATACCTCAACTGTCAAGATTATTTACCTCATTTTCAAACGATCATAGGCAAGCACTAATCTAAAGACCCAGAGGTCATTTTAAGGGGTCTATATTAAAATCTCATCGAATACGATATTGTCGACACGAGAATACTGAAAGCGCACTACATCGAACGTTTAAACGGAAAATCTCTGTAGGGGAGATTTCCATTTACTTCAATGTAGTACCTTCTCTGAGTTGGTATATTGCCCCCCCCCCCCCCCCCCCCGCCTACATACTAGTTAGTTTTTTTTTTAATTCAATATTTTTTTTTTTGGTTTCGATGGTTTAGGACTTCGATCACTAAAGTTCGATCTTTAGTGATTCGAAGTTTTAAACCTTCAAGATTATAATATAGACCCATTTTAAGCCTAGCCATTTCAACCCACTGTAGTACCATACAGGTACTCAATACCCAAGACTGCATTTAGTGATGACTGCCCATGTTCAGGGGGGTTGTGGGTGCTATCCCTGGTAAGAATTTATGGTGCCCCATCCACTCATCTAGGTTCTTCTTGAATAGTGTCATAGAGGTGCTCTGTTTCACATGAATTGTTAACCTGTTACAAAGATGTGGCAGTCGCTGGGAGATAAATCTGTCCATCCAGCATGTTCTATGTAAGTCACAGACCATATTTAAGTCCCTGGAACAGGTAGCCCTAGACCTATCTGATTTACGGCTATGCAGCAAGTTCATTAGGTTTGGGTCTTGGGTTGCTCTGTAGGCCAGGCCCAAGTCTTCCCTAAGAAGTCTATACGACACAGAGTACAGTGACAGGGATTTTAGTTGGTCCGTGTAAGGCACATGCTGGAGGCCCTTGATCTTATTTGTTGGAAACCTCTGAGATGTCTCCAATTCCTGTAGATGCTTAGTATAGTACATACCAAATGGGGCATTATACTCAATTATGGGACAGACAACTGCAGAATATAGGGGGGTGGGTTATAACTTTTCCTCTTGAGGTGATGCCTTTACTAATCAAGTGAGCTACGTGGAAAGCTTTCCTTACAATGGTAAACACATAGTGGTTGAAGTTAAAGTCATGGTCAACCTGTGATCTCAGGTCCCTTACCACTTCATGGGTACTTAGGGTATTATTGATTGATAATGTGAAGGGACATTGTTTGTGCCAAAGGGAATGATGATGCAATTATTTACATTTGGTTTGAGACCATGACTAATACACCAGTCGTTGGTCTGTGTGAGATCAGCCTGGAGTATATGGATATCATTTGGGGATTCAATGGCTGCACCTAGTCTGTGGTCGTCTGCAAGCTTTGTCAGCCATAACCCTTTAGTTTTGACCTGAACTTCTGAGAAGTATATACCAAACAATAGGGGGCCCAGCACTGACCCCTGTGGCACCCCACTGGTAACAGGTCTGCTGATTGGGGTGGAGTCACCCACTTTGATAGTGTGTGTCCGGTTTTAGAGCCAGTTGGCAACCCATCTTACAACGAAGGGATTTACATTTAGTTTGCTAAGTTTATCAGGAATGCCTGAATGTGGGATTGTGTAGAAAGCCTTTGCCAACTCAAGGTATGTTGTGTGCACAGATTTGCCCTCATCAAGGGCCTTGGTCATGCTTTCAAAGAAATCCACCAGATTTAACAGGCAGGTTCTGCCCTTCATGAAGCTGAACTGGGTAGGATCTACAGTTTGGAAGTTACTTGTGTTATTTATGAGGTCCATAATAATACATTCCATGGCCTTACAGATGAGGCTGGTCAGGCCTATGGAACTGCAATTCCTCAGGTTTGTTGCTAGGTCACCTTTTTGGAGGTGGAACAAAGCCTGTGGTTAGGCTGATTGAAAAGGGTACGTAGTGGTGATGCTAGTTCATGTTTTAGCTTGTTTAGAAGGCAGCCTGGATGTCATCTGGTTCCATAGAGGCCATGTTCTTTGCCTTGGACAGGGCTTTGAGGACCTTCTCTTCAGATATGTAAAGTGGGGGGGGGGTTAGGAAAGGGTTTCTTTGTAAGTTAGGAGGGGATAAGGGAGTGAAATTTTCACCAAACCTATCTTCTAGCAGGTTCACTATCTCTGTGGGTTCAGTGTGATACTGTTGGTGTCCAGCTCTGCACATGCTTGGGTCCTACACTTTAGGTTACGTACACAGCTGTAAAAGGACTTATGGTTATCCTTGACAGTACTTGCTAGATTTCTCTCAAAGGAGCTCTTGGAGGAGTTGACGAGTTGTCTTATTTGCCTGTCGAGGCTGAGGAGGGTGCTTTTCCATTGTTGGGTCCTTGTCTTTGCTTTCTTGAACAGCAATTTTTTGCTGATATTGTAGAGTTTGTTGACGCTGGAAGTTCACCATGGCAGCTTCATTTTACTTGGGACTCTGGCATTGATTCTATCTGGTACAGCTGAGTTTATACACTATGCAAGTGATTGTACTGGGCTTTAGTGTAGGCTTCTGCGTAGTTAACCAGTTTCACCTTGGGGTGGGGCTTGGAATGCATTTATACCTTCACCTAGGAGGGTATAGTTTGCCTTGGTGAAGTTTTTTTTAGTCCGATTTCACCCTTTACAAGTTCTGGTGTTAAATGTTAGTTCAAAGGTGACTGACTTGCGATTAGCTTTAACTCACAAGGGTCCAACAGTATCAGCAGTGCACCGGTTTGAAATGTTGGTGAGGACCAGATCTAGAATGCTTGTTCCCCTTGTTGGGGTCTGGCCAATTTACTCCAGGGCATTTGAATTCACAAAGTCAAGGAACTTTTGTGGTAACAAGTTTGGGCTAGAGTAGGGTTTCCAGTTTATTGTGGGATAATTGAAATCCCCCATAACCAGTGTGTTTGGTAAAATTTGGATTGTCTTCAGTTTGGTTAAGTAGGCTTCATGGGCGTTGTGACCCATGGAGGGAGGTCTATAGCTCTCAAGGATTTGAATGGGGATCTTACCCACCTAGAGTAACTTCATGGAGTTGTCCAGTTAACTAAATGTGAGGTGAATTTATCTCCAGTATAGATTGAAATACCGCCTCCTTTGGTTTTCACATGTTCATTTTGCGGTCTAAAGGTGTGGAAGGCATTGTAGCCTTGCAGGGCCAGGGTAATCTGCGAGGCCTTAAATCAGGTTTCTGTAACTACACAGATATCTATATCTTCTAGTGAAAGAACTGCTTCCAGAGAGTGCAGTGTTTGGCTTAAGCTCCTAGCATTTAGCAGCATGACCTATATTTTGTTCTGACTGGTTAATTTCATGTCAGTAATGTTCTTTAAAGACCTTGCCTAAAAAGGCACTATAGGGGAGGCAAGTACCTTTGCCAGCAACTGAAAGCCTAGGTGTGCCAGGTGCAAAACATCTCTGGCGAAGCAGCGAGGTTTGTCGACCATGGCTTCCCAGGCAGACAGGAACTGGATCCCCTTAGAATGACAAAAAACTAAGTCAATTATTGAAATCATTTTTTGTTTATACTGTGGCATTCTAGGTGAGGGTAGTATGCCACTCAAGGCTAGGGACATACCTGCCTGGGACACATACTCAAGAGTACTCAGAGCTCGGACACATACTCAAGAGTACTCAGAGCTCGACTAGGTCTCTCTTCATGCAGTCCAATGAGGTACGTCTCAGGTCATTCACACCAATCTGAACTATGACAGAGTCATAACGGTACTTGTTGCTGAGAGATCCGAGTGCATCCATGATTTGGTGAATCCTGGCACTGGATAGGCAGCTACCCATGGCTTTCTCCTTGTCCAACCTAGTGAGTGGGACATCAGTGTGTCTCACTATTGAGTCTCCAGTAACCAGAAGACTTTTTTTGAGTGTTATACTTTACGGGCTTGGTGGGTGAGACACTGGTGTTGCTACGTGTCATGGATGCTACGCAGACTGTATTAACTGTAGCAGACTTGTGTTTTGGAGGTCTCTGGTGTTTCGGCAAATTTTCCGAGAGAACCTCCGCATATGTGGATTTTCATGTTTGATGTATACTATGTGTACGAGTAGTGGTATTATGTGAATATGTAGTGGTGGGTGAGTTGACAACCCTCTCCGTGTGACTGTTTTGAGTGAGAGAGCATGGATTCTAGATTCTTGGTGTAAATACATTTCTCACTCTCTGTACTAGACTGTGTTATTTAGCAGAGGGTTGTCTGTGTACAAGAAAACTGCTACATTGCCTCAAAAGACCAAAGTCAACAAGGTTGGAAGGAGAAACAAGGGTAGTCCAGCTGTCCATAATGCTAGGTTGAAGACCATTGCCGCTAGGGGTGGCTTTTCAGAAATGATCACAGAGGAGCTCAGCGAATGGATATTTCTGACTGGGCTTTCAGGGAAATTTTGTTGGATTTAACTGTCTGGCTTTGGCACACATTTTTGATCTGTTCCTCAAAATTTGTGGTTTTCTGTCAAATCACTGAGGACGGACATTACTAAATTGCATACGTGTGAGTTTCAGATTTCATATTCATTAGAAGATGCATGCAAACAAATCCTGTCATTCTAGCAACTTTCCATGCTTATAACAGCAATATTTACAATTTGACCTTATTTTCAGGCTTTGTCCAGATATCTAGAGCTTGAGGGATATGGCTAACTTGTTTGTGTGGATTGTGGAGGTGAAATATTACATAGCCATCAACGAATCAGAGGCAAATCTCAATAGAATTGGGGACAAATTCAGAAATAATCAGGGACACTAAAATATTAGTACTATTAACTTACGACGTTGGCAGAATAAGAAAAGGTAAATTAATATACATTTTTTTGAAGTAAAAGTATAACCCACCACCTTTTCTCCAAAGGCCCTTATTTTTAAGAGGTATTAAGAGGACAACAGGTCTAAAATTTAAGTCAAAATCATCGGCAATTGAGAAGTATAAGAAAAATCACAGAGGCCAGCACAACAAAGTCAGCAGTCATTATTTTTTTATTCCAGCATATACAAGCAACAAACTCACAGACCAATTTCAGCTACCAAGCCTTGTTCAATGCATCATACCTAAATAACTCCACCCTCAATTTAAAAGTGATTAATTCCATTGATAAAGTAAAGATATTCATTAAGCCCCAGTGAAAAAGGGCACCCAACAAAATAATCCACTTTTTTTTTTTTTTTTTTTTTTTTTTTTATCTAAAATATTATGCCAGCCAGATTTTATCCTCATCCTTTGACACTATCCTGTCAATAATAGTAAACCTACATTGTGCTGAAGGATGTTGTTTCATATGTTTGTAGAGAGAATTTGAATGCCGTGCACATCTAACATCACTTAAATGTTCAAAGATATGTAACTTCATAGGTCATGCAGCTTGCCCTACATAAAAATCCTGGCAGTTGCACATCACCAAATAAATTACCCAATCTGAAGCACAGTCTCCATACACCCGTATATCAAAAACCTGTGGTGTATTTTTGGAAGTAAATGCTTGCATATTATTCACATATTTACAAAAACTGCAATGATTGCAGGACTGACATCCCAGTAACAATCTACCATTTAAGGTGGTTTGGTGTGACACTGCCCGTTCAAATGATGGCCGTTTATGACGTTTTAGCCAACTACCAATATTGTTCTGCCCCTCCTATATGAAAACAAAGACACCTCAAAGGAACCAAGTTCCTCAAGAGTCTTCAGAGGTCAGAATATCCCAATATTTATTAACAGAATTAATCAAAAACGAAATTTTACTTGCATAATTGGTAACCAACCTCAACTGAGTATTCCTGGTGGACTTATTATTCTGATATTTTAACACATTATCCCTGTCCAAATTGTGGGCATATTTACTTGATTCCCTAACTTCACTCCAGTTGTATCCCCAATTCAAAAACCTATTTATCAACTGCTCACTATGTAAAGAAAAAAACACTTCATCAGATGGAGCATTTTTGTCACATCCTCATGAACTGATATATTTAGGGATATTCCGAATGATGCGTTTTGGATGACAATTATCTGAATGTAACAAAGTGTTAACCCCAGGACGTTTCCTATGTACCTTTTGTACACATATGTCAACATCCAAAAATACTATCAGTGTAGTACTAGAAAGGACTGTAAAATGTAAACCCCATTTGTTGTCATTAAGATACGAAACAAATTTGCTGAAATAATAAACCCCTGACCGCCACACCAACCAACAATCATCAAGATATCGTTGAAAATATCCATGGATTCCAAATAAAGATTACGCATTGGGTCATAAATAAGCCATTCCTCCACATAACCCATTTACAAATCCACATAAATGGGAGTAAATGATGCACCCATCGCTGTCCCCCTAAGTTGTAAATAACACTCTTGTTGAAAATAAAACACATTTTTGTTTGACATGTGTTCTGTCATACCGACTAATAATGTATTAAATCCCGGGCAATATAAAGATATTTTGTTCATCAAATAATTCAGCACTTGTAAGCCAGCTCAATGGCAGATATTGGTATCCAAGGAAGTTACATCAAGGGTACACGTATACCAACCTGGTTCCATTGGTGTATCCTGAATTATATTTAAAAACTTGGTAGTATCCTGTATCCTTGAGCTCACATGGGCTAATAATGGTTTCAAGTACTGTGTAAGAAAGGCAGACAATGGCTCTGGTAAAGGGTCTATATTAGATAATCAAACTTTCAAAAGTTCGACTGTGATATGGTCGACACCATATGATTGAACTTTTAAAAGTTCAAAAATCTAATAATAAAAAAAAAAAACTACATAAATAACCTGCCTGAACATTTTATGCAGGCGCAAGCCCCCCTTCACCACCCACACCCCTGCTCTTTAAATATACTAACTCCGAGATCGCACTACAGTGCAGAAAAGGGAAATCTTCCCATTCCGTGCTATATGGAGATCTCCATTAAAACGTTTGAACTTTCAAAAATTCGATCATATGGTATCGACCATATGACAGTTGAACTTTTGAACATTCGATCATCCAATATAAACCCTCTGTTAATGACCCCCTACCTGAAACTATTGGTCTACCAGGGGGTTGTTGCATATTCTTGTGGGTATTAGGCAACATGTAAAAAATATGGTTTCAAAGGTTCCTTAATCATAAACTGTAGCTTACTATCTTTAATAATGCCTTCCTCCCTAGCCAGTTCTAAAAATTGATAAATTTCATTTTTAAACATTGGTGTTGGATCCAAATACATCCTCTGGTAAGTCACTGGATCAAATAAATTGTTTATGCGCCTCTATCTCATACATTTTCCAGTCCCATACTACTACCGCACCTCCTTTATTGGCCTGGCTGATAACTACCTTATGATTTTTGCTAACATTATCCAATGCTTGTTGTTGTGCAAAAGGAAGGTTATGGGAGGAAATGTTTAGATAGGATCCATAGGTAAAATGCAAGTCTAAGTACTAACGGTTGGAACACCATAACACTTTTTTGGGTGGTGGTATGAATGTAGAGGGTCTAAACTGAAACCGCTGAGGTTCATATTCTCCCTTATTTGACTGATTATGAAAAAATAACTTGAAGTTCAATAACCTACGAAAAGCAATCACATCCTGGGCAAACATCCTCAGAAACTAAATAACTGGGTATGAAACCAAGACCTTTATTCAATAACTCTCTCATTTGAAGTCAAAACACAAGAAAAAATATGTAATACATTGTGTTCTTCTACTGTGTGATCCTCAGTTTCAATAACACATCTAACATTTGACTGGTACCTACAATGTTTACATGCACCCCCTCCTGGATCTCCTAAAGGGAAACCTTCATTTCTTTTCTTGGCCATAGGTGAAGTGGTTGGGGTCCCTAACTCAGTATCTGTAGTAGAGGAAAAATCCTCTCCAGAAGTCCCTGAGGTACCCAAACTCACCTCATTTTTCTTAATAGGTTTCTTCCTTTTCCATCTAACCTGAGACTGGGGAGGTAATCTGAAAACTTTTTTCTGGGTTACAAATGGTTTACCATGTTGATAATTCCTAGAGAGTCTATCAAAATTTTCTTACGCATGCGTATGTTTAAACCTCTCCCTACACTTATTAATTCCGGAGTCAACTGCACAGGAGTCCAAGCAGAAAGAGTCCTTTCATAAGGGCTTTGCATAACTTGGAAGTTGACAGGTTGGGTGAATCTTTTTTAGTATGAGAATTAGATAAAACGGCCAACTGTAAATTTATCATACAAAAATCTAACCCCATATTAAAGGAGAATGGACAGAAAAGTAGAGAAACCATGCAGTCAATGTGGGGACGTGAAGATAGAGATGCTGGATTTTTGAAGTGTAAAATAAGAGATCCTAATAGGGCTGCAAAATCCAAGGGGAATATTTCAGATGAGACTAGAAAAGGTGGAAGCACACGTGACGAGGCCAACAAGGGCAATGAAGATAACAGAGCTGTTCAATCTACTGGCTTTCTGAAGGAATTTGTAGATCAATGGGAGTGGCGGGTAAGCATACCGGAGGTTGGAGGGCCAATAATGAAATAAAGCATCCCTCAGGGACTCCTCCAGAGAATGATCAAAGAGAAATATGTGCTTCATTTTGAAACCGGTGTGAAACAAGGAGTTCATATCGAGGTTGGTCCCAACATCCGAAATCCAGATACACAATTAATATGGTGGGAAACAAATTCAGACCATACATAAAATAGAACATATTTTCTTAGTTGTGTTATCACCTTGGAATAATCCTGTTAGAAGTGATGCTTCAGATAGTGTGATTTGTTTGTGTTATTTTTACACACCACAATGTCTGCATTCTGTATACTATAAAATTAATACCCAGGGATCAACAACTTTTATACACACACACACACACACACACACACACACACACACACACACACACACACACAGACACACGCGCACACATATACAATTAATTTTAGATTTGTTAACTGGGATAGCCCAACTGGGTGGCTAACTCAGTTTCAGCTGAGGCCCGGGGGAAAAACCCCAAGTTAAATTCAGACAATAGCATATTCAAAATACAGACATTTGAAATCACAATAGTAAAATATAGAAAAGACAGCAATCATATGTTAAATACTAACATAAGTTTACATACAAAGAAAAATTCATACTTTGGCAATTCTTGACAAATCTCCCTATAATTGTATGGCTGTTATACTTGTGTACTAAGGTATCAGTTAGTATTTTATATAAAATTAATGCTAGATCCTATAGTTGAAAAGTAGTCAAGGATGTGTTAAACGATGGTATTTTATTATGTAGTAAGAACTGAGAGTAAAATATCTCAATAGACAGTATAGTTATCTTTTCTTTTATACAGAGATTTATAACAATGATTATGGAAGTAAGAGATGGAAGGTAGCCTAGTAGTATCTCATTATGGGAGTAGTCCTGTAGAAATTATGAAAAGTGATATTATTCAGCCAGGATTAAGACAGGAGTAGAGCCATGATTTGGACAGGTGGGACTTCAGCAGTGTTTTAAATATTTGGGGGTAGCAGTGATTAGTATTGATTGAGGGGTCATATTCCATATCATGAAGATACTATTGGAGTACAGAGAATCTCCATGGAAGTTGTTAGTCTTAGTTACTTGTAGAAGGAGCTTATCAGAAGATAAGAGGTGTCTTGTGTTGGACTGGGTTTTAAGTAGATTTTATATCGCTGGACATTTTTCAGGTTGATACAGTATTTCGTGGGCTACTGTAAATTGGGTAAATACACTGAGATTAGGTAATTCCGGCCAGTTAAGTTGTTGTGCAATACAGTGGTATGCTCATTATGGGGAGTTGTTAGCAAACAAGGCAATTTTACTATAGCATACTTCAAGTTTAGTTTGTTCTGTTTTCTTCAGGTTCGTGAAGATGGCAGGGGCATATGGGAGGGGAGACAGTACATGTGTCCTGGCAACAGGCTGCCTGGTGAAATCAGTAAGATATGCTTTGGGTTTAATGTGAACATTTTTAACGACAGTTGCCAGATGTTTATTGAATTTCAAGTTATAGGCTCATAGGTAGGTACTAGGCTATTGGCCCTAGGGCCTATATAAGCCTAGCCAAAAAGGTACCCTGGCTATCGCCACCCAAGAAAATTATTTTCCTGTGCCCCTGTTTAGCAGAGCCCCAGAAGTGATCCCCGGGGTGAATTTCTTATTTCCCATCCAATCTTCAAGATTTTTCTTGAAGAGTGCTAATGAGGAGCTGTGTTTGATATAGATAGGTAGTTTGTTCCAGAGTATGGGAAATCTCTGGGACAGGAATCTATCCCACCACCACATTCTCTTTATTGTGGTGACAAGGTTTAGGTCCCTAGAGTGTGTAGCTCAGAGGGATTGGGATTTCTTTAAGTGGAGCATGTCCAACAGTTCTGCGTTTGACATAGCTTTCTATGTTAGGCAGAGGTTGCCTACTCCAAAGCTGGAGTTTTTTTGAGATGGTCTACATAGGGCATCTCTTCGAGGCCAGTAATCCTCTTTATGAGGTATTTCTGTGGCCTTTCCAGTTGTTGTAGATGTCTTGTGAAGTACATACCAAAAGGGGCACCAGGTCTAATGAGTGACGAGTAGAGGGGAACGATGACCTTTTTTTCCTGGATGAGAAATCTTTTGTGATGTGTGCCACGTAGAAGGATTTCCTGACTACTGTGGCAATGTGATTATCAAAGGAGAGACAACTGTCCACCTGTGTCCCAAGGTTTATCACACTTTCAGTGTTAAGCAGACAACCACCTATGTGATAGCTCATGGATACAAAGTTTTTACCAATTTACTTTTTGGCATTGAGCTTGAGGCCATGGCTTTGACACCAGGCAGCTGTCTCAATGAGACCCTTTTGTAGGATGTCCACATCGTTAGGAGTTTCGATTATGGCTGCTAGTTTGTAGTAATCTGCGAACTTCATTAGCCAAAGACTTCCTGTGTTAGCCTGTACTTCAGAAAAGTAGATACCAAACAGGAGAGGACCCAGGACTGAACCCTGTGGTACTCCACTTGTCACTGGTCTGAAGTAGGATTTGGAGTCTGCTATTTTCACAGTGTGGGTTCTGTCAGTGAGTCAGTTGGCAACCCATCTTGTGACATAGGGATTTATACCTGGTTTAGTGAGTTTATGTATAATTCCAGAGTGGGGGTGGTGTCAAAAGCCTCGGCGAGATCTAGATAGGCTGTGTGAACCACCTTACCCTCGTCCACAGCTTTGGTGACTGCTTCAAAGAAGTCTATCAGATTTAGGAGACAATCTGCCTTTTACAAACCCGAACTGGGTGGGGTCCAGAGTTTGGAGATTACCAATATCTTTGTTTATAGGTTCCATGATGATACCTTCCATGGCCTTGCAGATCAGGCTTGTTAGGCTAATGGGGCAGTAGTTCCCGGGGTCCGTGGTGGCTCCCCCTTTGTGGAGTGGGATAACCGTTGCTGTGCACCATTTAGTGGGCACAAAGCCTGAGGTGAGGCTATGATAGAACATGGTACTTGAGTGGGGTGCCAGTTCATTCTGTAGTTCATGTAGAACGCAACCTGGGATGTTGTCAGGTCCCATGGATGCTGTGTTCTTGGCTTTGGAGAGTGTGGTTTTTAACTGTGCAGCCGTGATTACAGGAAAGTACAGTTGTGTACCTACCATAAATGTAGATGTTCGGGTGAATTCACTGTTGCAGTCATTACACTTGGGTTATCCTGCTGGCAGGCTACCCGCAGTCTGCCTAAATTCCAAAGTCCTGGTCCGGCGTCGGTTGCTGTCGCCTCTTCCCTGACGTCAGTGCATCAGGGATATAAAAGATGCAGCCAACGCCATTTTCTTCAGTTTTTCTTGCCCCAGATGTCAAGTGCCCCCAAAAGAGTAGGCTAAAAATCATTGCTTATAAAAGCATGCACTAAAATAAACAATACCTTCATCTACAAGCAAATAGGTCCCAGCAAAGAAAGGGGGATGGTGGGTGGGTAACCTGGACTGCAACTGTGAATACACTCTAACATCTACATTTATGGTAGGTACACAACTGTACTATGTTCATAGTGTTTCACTGTTGCAGTCATTACACTTGGGTTGAATCTCAAAGCTGAGGTTGGGCGGCTGGGTCTAAATAGAATTAGGAGTGGCTATAAGGCCCTGCAGAACTGCAGTGGCAAAGCCTGCTCTGGATTTAGAGTAAAGAGGTAAGTGGTAGTGCTTAGTAAAAAAGTGTCCACTGAAGTCCAAGTTGCAGACTCCAAAATATCCTTGGTTGGTACTCCTCTGAGGAAGGCTGCTGAGGTGGCTGCTGCCCTGGTAGAATGTGGTCTAATGCCCTTAGGCACTGATTTGCCATGTTGTGAGTAGCAGAAATGAATGCAGTGTCCTATCCATTTTAAAATAGTCTGCTTTGAGATGGCCTTTCCTTGTGATCCTTCAGCATATGCCACTAAAAGTTGCTCAGTTTTTCTGAAAGTTTTAGTTTTGTCCAAGTAGAAGCGTAGCTGTCTGTGTATGTCCAAAGAATGCAGAAGTCTCTCCCCTTTATTCTGTGAGTTTGGGTAAAAGGTAGGCAAATGAATGGTTTGGTTAAGAGGCACACTGGACACTGCCTTAGGCATAAATGTTGGGTTTGTCCTTAGAGAAACCCTGTCTGGATGGAAGATAATAAAAGCTTCCACAGCCATTAATGCCTGTAACTCTGAGACTCTTCTTGCTGAAGTTATTGCTAGGAGCAGAGCTGTTTTCCATAAGAATTTTATCTCAGCTGTATTGGCTGGCTCAAAAGGAGGCAGTGTGAGTTTTTCCAAGACAAAATTGAGGTCCCATGCAGGTATTGGTGCTCTCCTTGGAGGTCTTATGTTTTTGACCCCCCTGAGGAACTGCCTAAACAATGGATGTTAAAAAATAGGTGGGTCTGTATTGTACTGAGCTGAAATGGCAGAGGCATGGATCTTAATTGATGAGAAGGATAGGCCTTTGTCCAGCATCTCAGTTAGATATTGTAAAATCTGAGGAATATTTGGAACAAGTGTGTCAATTCCTTGTGCCTGGTTCCAAGCACAGAATCTCTTCCATTTTTCTGCATAAGATTTTCTGGTGTTGGGCCTCCTGGCCTCCAAAATAACATCTATAACCGCTTTAGAGAGAGGTGCATTTTGAATGGTTACACTATCCGCCATGCAGCTAGATTTAGGATTCTGAGTTGGCTGTGCAGGATCTGATTGTTTTGTTGGGTCAGTAAATGAGGAATTTGAGGCAATGTCCAGGCTGGGCCTTGAGACAAGCTACTTAGGATTGGGTAGCAGTGTTGGCGTGGCCAATCCGGGGCAATGAGTATCATTTGTGGCTTCTCTTGTCTGACCTTTAGGAGCACCTTGGGGAGGAGAGGCAGTGGAGGAAAGGCATATACTGTAAGGTTGTTCCAACCGAATGACAAGGCATCCACTTTTCATGCTTGTTTGTGAGAAGTCCTTGTGCGGAATCACTGAAGTTGGCAGTTGTGAGGGGAGGCAAAAAGTTCTATATCTGGGCATCCCTATTTCCTTAGATTTGTGGATCTAGTTTCCACTCGTGATGATCCATGAGGTTTCTGCTTAGTTCGTCTGCCAGAGCATTTGTTTTTCCTGGCAGGAATTGTGCTTGCAGGTGTACTTGGTAAGTCAATGCTGTGTTCCACAAAAGCATGGCTTGTCTGCAGAGGGGGTAGGAATGTGTGCCCCCCTGCTTGTTTATGTACCACATAACTGTGGTGTTGTCAGTCTTTATCAGCAGCTGTCCTGGATGAAGCAGGTCCTTGAAGGCTGTCAGGGCATTTTGTACAGCTAGCATCTCTTTTTGATTGATGTGAAGATGCCTTTGGCTTGGGGACCATGTGCCCTGAATACATTTTCCTGCCTTGTGGGCCCCCCAGGCAAAATCTGATGCATCTGTTGTTAGTGTTTGCCTGGCTGTGGGTAAAATGAATGGCTGTCCCTTGTTGTGGTGACAGGCCTGTTCCCACCATCGAAACTTCTGTTGCAGGCAGGGAATGAGTGGAATTAATGATTCCAGGCTGTGGCAATGTTGAGTCCAAACACTTTTTGGATACCATTGTAGTTTCCTCATAAGCAGTCTTGCATATGGAATTAGCAGAATGCAGGAGGCCATGTTGCCCAGAGCCTGCAGAATTTTTCTTGCAAATAACTGGGTCTTTGTTGCCATGCTTTCGAAGTAAGAAGTCAGTTGCCTTTGTTTGTCTGGCATGAGATAAGCCATCTGGGCAGTTGTATTTAAACTTGCACCCAGGAATATTATTTTGATTTATTTTCGTTTACTGTGTACCCTAGGCAAATTAGTTAGCTTTTTACAAATGCCAGATGCTTTAGTAGAATGTCTTTGGTCTCTGCTTGAATGAGGCAGTCGTCCAAGTAGGGATATATATGAAATCCTCTTTGTCTGCAAAATGCAATTACTGGTGCCAGGCATTTTGTGAAGACCCTGGGCGCAGTAGATAAGCCAAAGGGCAGTGGAGAGAATTGGTAGTGCATTGAGCCAGCTATGAATCTGAGGTTTCTTCTGCAAGATTGTCTGATTGTGACATGCAGGTATGCCTCTTTGAGGTCCAAAGTTACAAGACATCTTGCCCAGCATGGGCAGAAGTTGCTGCAGAGTCAACATTTTGAATTTCGGAACGTCCAGAAAAGGGGACATGCAGGTATGCCAAAGTTACAAGCCAAGCCTTCTTGCCCAGCATGAGTAGAAGTTGCTGCAGAGTCAACATTTTGAATTTCGGAATGTCCAGAAAAGTATTTAGAATAGACAAGTCCAGAATTGGTCTCCATGCTTTGTCTTTCTTGGTACTAAGAAAAGAGTAAAATCCTTGTCCCTGCTCTTGTTGTGGCACAGGCTGAATAGCCCTCATGTCCATGAGAGATGAAACTTGTTTTTGTGCCTCTGCCCATTGATTGTGTGGCAGGTCTGGCATACCTTTTGCCTTTGGAAGGGTGTGAAAGTGGAACCTGTAGCCCTGAGAGACTATATTTAAGACCCATTTGTCCTGGGTGATCATGTGCCAATTTTGTGAAAAAAGTGGTAGCTTTCTCCCTAAGGGTGCTGCCAAAAGATAAATGCTTGGCACTGGCAGAGGGAAGTCATTGGGACTGTTTCCTATATGGCTGTGATTTGTCTTCTCCACTTTTGGAGGTAGAAGCACCCCATTGTTTGGGCCTGTATGAGCCCTGGGACTGTTGTCTGCCTCTAGGGCGTCTATATTTGCCTCTTTGTGGCCTGTCTGACACGGGAAAGGACCATTTCTTAGAAGGCCAGATCCTGCTAAATCTGGGTGGCTGTACCTGTAAGAAATCCTTTACTGTCTGCATAGATTTAGCTTTATCCTCCATTTTCTTCAACACCTCCTCTGCCTTAACACCAAACTTAATTTTGCTTTAACATGATCAGGCAGAGTCTTTTCCTTTAACCAAGCATGCCTTCTAATGACAGAACCTGTTACAGCGGCCCTGCAAGAGGCCTCTAGTGAATCATAACCACATCGCAAAGTATGTTTTCCCACTTGTTCAGCTGCATGCAATAAATCCTGCATTTCCTTGTTCTCAGAACAATCAGAATTTGTCAACATTTTCTGTTTTAGCAGAGACATTAAGTATTGCTGATATTTAAGCATATGAAACTGACAATTTAAAGCCCTTACAGCCAAGGTAGCAGAAGTGTAAACTTTTCCCCCATCTGTCCAGAGCCCTAGAATCTCTGAGGGGACAGGGTTTTTTGCAGTAGCAGCCTTAACCTCTTTGGGATCCTGAGAAATAGTTTCTGGGTCAGCAGCAGGGTTTTTATATAGAAATTTATGAGAATCTGGAACCCTGTAGTATCTGTCTGGCTTAACAGGTGCAGGAGGTAAAGAGTCAGGAGACAAGCCGGAATCCCGAAAATACATCATCTACAATGTTTAGAACAGGTGGAATAGCAAGAGGTCTGTGCTGAGGTAGTAAAAGAAAGTCTCCAAGCCTTTTCTTAGAATCTGAGTAATCTTGGCTCTGCCAGTGGAAATGCTCCCTCATGGTATGCAGGGTTTCCCCAAAGGAGTAATCCTCCGGAGGAGAAGCTGAAGGGATAGATTCTTCAGCATCAGAATCCTCATAGGGAGGAATAGAGTATCCCTGTTCTGAAGAGGAGTCAGAGGAAATGGAAACCTGATCAAAGGAATCCTATTCAGCGTTTTGCCTAGGCCTCTTATCAGGAGGGGGATGGGAACCCCTGATCAAATAATTAGGTCTTCGGCCATTTTGAGCATCCGTTTCTTAGGCATGGAAGTCTGTCCTGGAGAATGCTGTACTTGTACGCGAAAGCGCCTCACTGAGAACCGGCGACTGGCCTAGAAGAGGCTTAGTCTGTTTTGGACCTCGGATGCCTGTCCTTTTCTTTTTCCTTGCGCTTTTTATGAACTCCGGTCGTCGGCTGTTCCGACAGCATTATATAGTTAAACCTTCAGCCAAAATAATGAAAAGCAAAATCATACTGACGCTTAGTGCGTTGGTTAAATCTAGCACAACTGACAACTAGCAACGTCGTGGTCAGGGCCTAGGCAAGGAATACAGTAAGAATGAAAATCCTTAGGAGGCATTTGCTTCCCACAAGAAATACAACTGTTAACTTTTTCTGACATTGGTCTGGAGCAAAAAAAAAATTCCCCAACGGGGTACTTAGCTTTATAGAAGACTTCGGATCTGAAATTCAATTTCGAAAATCACAGGAGTCGGCCAACCGGCACTTGCGAACTGCTTTTGCTTCGGGCATCGCGCGACAAGAAAGACTGAAGAAAATGGCGTCTGCTGCATCTTTTATACCCCTGGCGCACTGACGTCAGGGAAGAGGCGACAGCAACCGCCGCAGGACCAGGACTTTGGAATTCAGGCCGACTGTGGGTAGCCTGCCAGCAGGATAACCCACGTGTAATAACTGCAACAGTGAAACACGAACATCTTTGCATTCTTCCAGTATAGAGATGGGCCATTTATGGGGTGAGAGAGGGGTAAAGTTAGCACTGAACCCATCTGCCAGGATTTTGGCAATATCAGTTGGTTCTGTATATTAGTGCCATTGTGCTGTAACTCAGAACAGATTTGAGTGTTGCCGTTGAGATTCTTGACATAGCTATAGAATGCTTTGTGGTCGTCTTTAGAATCAGTGGCGATTTTGTTTTCATAACTAGCTTTCAGTGGCAATTTTGTTTTCATAACTAGCTTTGGAGGATTTTATGAGTGATCTTAGCTTCTTACTGAGGTTGACCAGGGAGTTCCTCCAATCATGGGATTTTACTCTTTTTTGCAACAGTTTCTTTTTCTTCTGATGTAGAGCTTGTTTATGGCAGGGGACCACCAGATTGGCTTCCTTTTTTGTAGGATAGCACGATCCATGCACTCGTAAGTGCTTATAAAGTGCATTTGTGTAGGATTCAACAGTCATACTTCTGTTGTCCGTCTGCATGGGTGTCGTGAAGTTTAAAGCATGAAATTGGCTTTGGAGAAATTTTTTTACAGTGGTTTCCCTAATGGGGGATGGGGGTGGGATGTGGATATCTAGGGTGATTAGACTGTGGTTGGATCTGACCAACGAGGAATTGACCTCTGGTGTGAAACACCAGTCGCCCATGTTGGTAATGACCAGATCTAAGATATTGCTGCCCCTGGTGGGGGTGTGGATAAGTTGATCCAAGGCGTTAGAATTTATGAATTCCAGAAAACATTCAGCAAAAGAGTTGGTACACAAGTAGTTTTCCTAGTTAATGGTGGGGTAGTTGAAATCGCCCATTATGAGGGTGTTGGGTTGTACACTAATATTTTCCAGTGTATCAAGAAATGAGGAGTGAGAATCCTGGGGCATGGTGGGGGATCTGTAGCAAATTACAATTTGGATTGCAGTCTTGCCCAAAGTTAGTTGCACTTGGATAATCTCGGATGCATTATGCTCAGCAACTAGCCTGGAAGTGTGGATATCGTTAATGAATATGGACACGCCTCTGCCTTTAGTGTTTTGGTCCAGGTTAGGTGGTCGAAAGGTGTGGTATGAATTGTAGCCTGGTAATGCAGGGGTGCTCTCTGGAGCCTTGAACCAGGTCTCTATCACTGCACAGATGTCGATGTTCTCCATTTTAAGGAGTGCCTCGAGTGAATGTATTTTGAGGTTTAGAATTCTAGCATTGAGTAGCATTACCCTCAGATTTTGCTTGCTTGTACCCGTTACGGTAGTGAATTTGTCATTTGAACCTTGCCTAAAAAAGCCACTATATGGGTGGCAAGAGCCTTAGCCAGTATCCGGAATCCCAGGGGCAACAGGTGCAGGCCATCTCTGGCAAAGCATCATGGTCTGTTGATCCTGTCATCCCAGGCAGACAAATACTGGGTCCCCTTAGAACACCAGAAGCTTAGCCAATTGTTGAAGTCAATCATTTTGTCCTTGTACTGTGGTATCATTCTGGGTGATGGCAGGATGCTTCTCAGGGCTAGGGTCACACCTGCCTGAGCTACAAGATCAGAGAGCTCCTCTATGTCTCTTTTCATGTAGTCCAGGGAGGTACATCTCAGGTCATTCACACCAACATGGACAATGTATTTGTGCTTGTTGTGGAGTGACCTTTGTGAGTGCGTTACGTGGCGGATCCTGGCACCAGACAGGCAGCTGACAGTAATTTTCTCCTTGTTTAGCCTGGTGAATGGAACATCAGTGTGCCTGACTATAGAGTCACCTATGACTAGAGTGTTTGGTATGTTGTTATGCCTTATGGGCTGTGGTCGAGTGCCACACTGAGTTTGTGAGCTATGTGTCATTTGGGTTGTGTTGGGGTTGGTGGAGGTTGCTTGCATTTCTGCTTTGGAGGTCTCTGTTGCTTGAGCAGATTTTTATCGAGAGCCTCCGCGACTGTAGGAGTGTGTTTTGTGTTTCGAGGCATCTGTTTTGATGGTGTTGGTTTTGAGGGACTATGTGAGGAGTGTGGTGTGGTGCGGTGCAAGTGTTTACCTTCTCCTCTTAACTGTCTAGTCCAGTCTTGGGTGAAGAGAGCTTTGCTTCCAGTTTGGCTATACAAGTGCGTCTCTTACAGGTTGTAGTGTTGGGTTGTAGGAGGAGAGGGTTGTCTGTGTACATGAGGCAATTGCTGCATTGCTCCAAGATGCCCAGATTTAGATCATCAGTTGTGCTACCACGAAGTTTGGAGTGTGATACCGGTTCAAGCTTGGTGTTATTTGATGAGGAGATTTGGAAAGGTGTGTGTTGGTTTTAGGGTTTGAGAAGAACATTAAATTTTGATTTACTGGAGTTAAGGATTAATTGTGAGCTAGTAAGCCAGGATTCTACAGCAGTGAAAGAGAGTTTGTTTTTGTCATGAAGGAGAGAAGGAGGGAGATGCACATAAGGGTGGAGCCTTCTGCATACTGTATAATTTTGGCTAGGTCAATAGCAGAATGGAGCTTGTTAGCAAAAATGTTAAATAGTAGTGGGCCCCAAGATTGATCCCTGTGGTATACCTAGTGTAACAGGTAATGTAGGAGAGAATTCACTGTACAATTTTACTGCTTGTTGTTGATCTGATAAATGGAATCACTGAAGGGCAGAGTGGCTTAGTTTAAGAGACTGGTTGTTGTAGACGTTTTTGGTGGAAGACTACCGAATGCTTTGGACATGGCTAGGAATATTGAGAAGACTAGTTGACATTTGTTTCTAAAGGTGGTTAATGGTGTCTGTAAAGCTTAATAGTGCTGTGGTGGTGCTATGATTAGGTCAAAAGCCACAATGGGTGTTGACAGACAGAGTAGGAGAGTCACGAGTTGTGAATGGATGCATTTTTCTAAGATTTTGGATAGGGATGATAGAATTGTGATTGTAAGGACAGTATTGGTTTCCCCTTTGTGCAGTGGTATTATGTAGGAATTTTTCCAGATCTTGGGTACATTATTTATGGAATGATTAACTGGTATTGAAACAGGATAGGCTATGGCGTCAGCTGCTAACATAAGGTAGGTTGGCTGGTAATTTGTCAGCAGCAAGGGTGGTAGGTTTTAGTTTGGTAAGCATTCTTATTACGCTGGATGGTACCATTTTAAAAGGAAAGTTATTGGTTGAATTACGAGGTTCAGTAGGGATCTTTTGTGGGGTAGTATTATTTGTTTTGTTAAGGTTTAGAATGCAGCTGGTGTGGTAGTTTTTGAATTGAGCTGCAATGCTTTCTTGTGTAGTTGTGTTAGGGGGAGTTGGGGTAACAGATTGGGCTGGTTGTAGTAACTGATTAATACCTGCCCAGAATTTTTTTGGGTTATTTTGGTATTTTTGTTATGCTGTTATATACCAGGATTTTTTGCCATTTTGTTTACCTTTTTTTGAGTTGACTGTAATTGTTTAGTGCAGTTGTTTTTTTATTGCAGTGGTACAGTGCCCAGGCTTTGTCTCTTTGAGCAGAAGTCTAATCTCTTTTTTTAGCCAAGAGGCATAGTTTGCTTTTCTTCTTATGGTTTTAGTGGGGCCTGACTATTAAGTACATCTAGCAATGTATAATTAAAGTGTCACACTGCAGTGTCAAGTGGGAGGGATGACAGAAGTGAGCAGTCATACTGTTTTACGATTAGTAAGAAGTTTTGAGGAGATAACTTTTTGGTTACTTATTTGTCTAAATATTGTGGCTTTGGGGGAGTGGGTGTTTTATCAAAGGAAGTAAATGTAGATGGCCGCTTAAGCTATCTCAAAGACATCCTTTGTTGGGGTTCAGTTCTAGTCTAGAAAATAATATCTCTGCGTTATTGAACTTTGGTGGGTGTGGGTCTAGGTAATCAAGCTTCAGTGAGTTTTTATACATAATTGCTATGCCTTCACCCCACTTCTTAAGCCTGTCTAATATACGAATGTCATAGCCTTGGAGAAGAATCTTGTTATTACATACTGCAGATTTTAGCTGTGTTTCAGTTAAGAGAGCCATGTGTGGAAAGCAGAGGGAGAGGGATGCATGCAGTTCATGTATTTTGACAGAGACTTTAGGTTCCGGTTTAGTAGCAGCAGGTCAGATTTTATCAGTGTTACTAGAATTTTTTACAGGAGGTGATAAACCTGGTTGCAGTTGATTTATGTTGGGTACTGGGTTTCGGTGAACATCGCCACAAAGCATAATTGTTCATAGGTTGGTACTAGGCTATCGGCCCTAGAGCCTATACAAGCCTAGCCATAACAATTCCCTGGATATTTCTTCCCACAATATTTCTCTGGACCCCTGTCTAGCAGGGTGACTGACGTGATCCCCGGGGTGAAGAAATTTCCTATCTCCCATCCAATCGTCAAGGTTCCTTTTGAAGAGGGCCAAAGAGACGCTCTGCTTGCCATGTATGGGCAGTCTATTCCTAAGTATAGGGAGTCTCTGGGTCAGGCACCTCTCTCTCCAGCATGTTTTGGTCATTGTGATGACCAGGTTTAGATCTCTAGAGCGTGTGGCTCTGAGGGATTGGGATTTCTTTAGGTGGAGCACGTCCAACAGCTCAGGGATTGACATGGCCTTGTATGTTAACCAGAGATCGCCTCTGAGTAGACTATATGCCACAGAGTATAGCTGGAGTTTTTTTTAGATGGTCAGCATAGGGCATCTGCTTTAGGCCTGTGATTCTTTTAGTGAGATATTTCTGCAGACTTTCCAGCTGTTGCAGATGTCTTGTGATGTACATACCAAATGGGGCGTTGTACTCTATAATGGGTCTAATGAGGGATGCATACAGTAGGACAATGACCTCCTTTTTTCTTGATGAAAAGCCCTTAGTGATGAGGTGTGCCATATAGAAGGATTTCCTGACTGTTGTGGCGATGTGGTTATCGTAGGTGAGACCACTATCCACCTGTGTCCCCAAGTCTCTCATCACACTTTCAGTGTTTAATGTACTGCCACCTATGTGGTAATTCATAGGTACATGTTTTTTCCCAAAGGGGATAACTATACATTTCTTGGCATTAAGCTTGAGCCCATGGCTCTGGCACCAAGCATCTGTTTCTGTAAGGCCCTTTTGTAGAATATCCACGTCATTTGGGGATTCAGTAATGGCTCCCAGTTTGCCGTCATCTGCAAACTTTGTTATCCAGAGTCCCTTAGTGTTGGCTTGTACTTCAGAGAAGTAGATGCCAAACAACAGCTGTCCCAGGACTGAACCCTGAGGTACTCCACTTGTCTGGAGCTGGATTTGGAGTCGTCTACTTTTACATTGTGGGTAATGTCAGTAAGCCAGTTGGCAACCCATCGAGTGATGTAGGGATTTATGCCCAGCTTGGTAAATTTATCAATGATTCCAGAGTGGGGGATGGTGTTCAAGGCCTTAGCGAGGTCCTCATAGGCTGTGTGGACCACCTTACCCTCATCCACAGCTCTGAAGACGGATATGAAGAAGTGACTCAGGTTCAGGAGACAAGATTGGCCCTTCACAAACTCAAACTGGGTGGGATCCAGTGTTTGAAGGTTGTCAATGTCTTTGTTTATAAAAGTTCCATGATAATGTGTTCCATGCCCTTGCAGATCAGGCACATCATACTGATGGGTCGGAAGTTCCCGGGATCCATGGTGGATCCCCCCTTGTGGAGTGGGATAACTGTAGCTGTGCTCCACTCAGTGGGCATGAAGCCTGAGGTGAGGCTATGATTAAACATGACACTTAGGTGTGGTGCCAGTTCATTTTGTAGTTCATGTAGTACACACCCCAGGATGTCATCTGGTCCCATGGATGCTGTATTCTTACCTTTGGAGACTGTGGTTTCTACCCGTGTGGCCATGATTACCGGAATTTGGCAATCTTTCGGTATTGAGATGGGCCCTTTAGGGGGTGAGAGGGGGGTGAAGTTGGCACTAAATCGATCTGCCAGGATACTGGCAATATCCTTGGGATCAGTATATTTAATGCCCATTCTGTTGTAGCTCAGAGAAGATCTGAGCATTGCCATTCACATTCTTGACATAACTATAGAATGCATTGTGGTTGTCTTTGGAATCTTTGTCAATTTTATTTTCGTAACTAGCTTTGGAGGATTTTATGAGGGATTGCAGCTTCTTACTGAGGCTGGTGAGGGAGTTTTTTGCATCCTGGGATTTTCCTCTTTTCTGCAACAGTTTCTTCCTTCTGTTGTAAAGTTTGTTTATGGCAGGGGACCACCAGATTGGCTTCCTTTTTTTGGAGGAGAGCATCCTGGTTCTATTTAGGATGACACGATTCATGCACGAGTGGATGTGCTCGTACAGTGTCTTATAGTGTAGCATTCAGCAGTCGAACTTTCAGCTCCCGTCTGCATGGGTGTCATATGAAGTCTGTCACTTTTGACTTGAGTAACATGAATTCGGCTTTGGAGAAGTCTTTTTTTACAGAGGTTTCCTTACTGGGGGGTGGGGGGTGGGATGTGGATGTAAAGGGTGATTAGCTTATGGTCAGACCTGACCAATGATGGGGTGACCACCAGTGTGAAGCATCTATCTCCCATGTTGGTAATGACCAGGCCTAGGATATTGGAGCCCCTGGTGGGACAATGGATTAGTTGATCCAGGGTGTTGGAATTTATAAATTCCAAGAACCGTTGGGAAAAGGTGTTGGTACCAGACTAGTTTTCCCAGTTAATGGCAGAGTACTTGAAATCACCCAGTATTAGGGTGCTTGGTTGCATCTTAATATTTTCCAGTATGTTTAGAAAGGTGCAGTGAGAATCTTGGGGCATAGTGGGGGATCTGTAGCAAACTACAACTTGGATTGCACCTGGAGAATTTCAGATTGTACTGGGCAACTAGCCTGGAGGTGTGAATATCCTTGGTGAATATGGACACTCCTCCACCTTTAGTGTTTGTCTTGGTTTGTTGGCTGAAAAGTGTGGTAAGAGCTGTAGCCTGGTATTGCAGGGGTGCTCTCTGGAGCCTTGAACCAAGTCTCAGTTACTGCACAAATATTGATGTTCTCCATTTTTAGGAGTGCCATGAGAGAATGCATTTTGAGGTTTAGACTTCTAGCATTGAGTAGCATTACCTTCATATTTTGCATGCTTGTACCTGTTACGGTAGTGGTTTTGTCCTTTGAACCTTGCCTACAAAGGCACTATAGGGGTGGCAAGAGCTTTAGCCAGTAATGGAATCCCAGGGGTGACAGGTGCAGACCATCTCTGGCAAAGCATCGTGGTTTGTCGATCATGTCATCCCAGGCAGACAGATACTGGATCCCCTTTGATTGACACCAGAAGCTTAGCAAATTGTTGAAGTCAATTTTGTCCTTATACTGTGGTATCATTCTGGGTGAAGGCAGGATGCTACACTCAGGGCAAGGGTCATACCTGCCTGGGCCACATGATCCGAGAGCTCTTCCATGTCTCTTTTCATGTAGTCCAGGGAGGTACGTCTCAAGTCATTCACTCCAACATGGACAATGACAGTCATATTTGTACTTGTTGTGGAGTGACCTGAGTGCATGTGTTATGTGGCGGATCCTGGCACCCAACAGGCAGCGGACTGTAATTTCCCCCTTGTTCAGCCTAGTGAGTGAGTGGGACATCAGTGTGCCTGACTATAGAATCACCTATAACTGAAGTGTTGGGTACATTGTCTTGCCTTAGGGGCTGTTGTTGGGTGGCACACTGGTGTTGTGAGAGTTATGTGTCACCTTGGTTGTGACTGGTGTTTGTTTGAATTTCAGCTTCAGAGGTCCTTGTTGCTTGAGCATGTTAATGTTAAGGGCCTCCGCATATGTGGGTTTGGTGTTGATGGTGTGGGTTTTGAAGGGCTATGTGTTGCTTGAGATGTAGCGCAGGTGTTAACCTTCTCCTCTTGACCGTCTAGCACAATCTTGGCTGGAAAGAGCTTTGCTTCCAGTTTGGCTATGTAAGTGCATCTCTTATAGGTTGGTTGGAAGAGAGGGTGGTCTGTGTACATGAGGCAGTTGCTGCATTGCCCTAGTATGCCCAGATTCACCAGGTGGACAGGAGAAATCACCGGAAGCTGAGCCTTGGACATGCCTGTTTATGTGCTTTTTTTTTTGTAAAAGTACAAGAGCTGTTTTCCCTTACCTTTGCAAGGTACTTTGCAATTATAGGCTTAGTGCCTATGATTAATTTCTCATTATTAACAAGGAGAGTTGAGTGCTTGTATCAGTTTAAGGCTTCCTAGTGCTTTCCAGCAGGTTCTAGAGCAAGTGCTAGTCACAGGGGTTCAGATTTTAGTGCTACTACTGAGAAACCAGATAGTTCTAAGGGAAAATTTAAAGAGCACTTTCTGACACCTGCAATAGTTTAACCGTAGCCCCGCGGTGCTGCACGATGCGAAAAACACACAAACACATGCATTTTAAAGCCAGAAAAGTAGAAAGGGATAGAAATCAGCCCAAAATGGTTAATAAAATTACAATTTCAGAGCTGGAAACCACTCCTCTAGTGTTAGGTAGGCAGTACAATGCTCACCACTCCCACTGGTAAGCAGTAGGACTTCCCTCTACCACAGCAAGGTCTGGATAGCACTGAACACAGAAAATAAAGTCCTGAAACCAGCAAAGCCTGGGATCTGGACTATACTAGCTAGGAAATGCAGGAAACGAGCAAACAAGATAGTATTTTTTTTATTAAAATAGGCAAAACAATGCAATAATACAGAAATTAACATAGAAAAGGCTAACGCACTTGAATGTGTAGCCCTAAACAGTAAATGCAATTAAAACTCTACAAAATTAGCAATTAAAAACTTTTTAAATGACGCAAGGCAAGTCCACAACTGAAAAACAATTTAAGAGGCATTAATACAGTACAATAAGTAGCTAGTCTACATATAAATCGGCTAAAACACTAAAACAATTCAGATGCAGTGCAACCTAGAGCACTTGAGTTGTAGCGATATTAAGGCAAATGCAGTTTTAATAAATACACTAAAATATACTCCATTTCCAAAATGTTTGAGAGGCACAGTTAGAACACAAGGAGTTTCAGGCAATTTTTTCTTTTTTTTTTTTTTTTAGAAAGGAGGAACAGAAGGAAAGAAACTAAGTGGGTTGGCCTTCTCAGATGTGCTCTCTGTATTAAGTAGAATGAGCTAATGACACTAGACTAGGAGGAGTGTCCAAGATCAAATTAAGAGTAGGGGCCAGCAGGTATAAAGACAAGATGCCAATAGGGAGGGAGGGAGCCAATAGCTATGAAATACAGTACAAGTAAGTATGCAGTATACAACAAAATTGCTATAAATATCTAGAATAAGCAATAAATACTAAAAATAAGCAAAAAATGGCTACTTGTTGCTATATATCACAGATCAGGTGCTCCTCCTCAGATAGCTCTGTTGTAGATATTTTTCAGTAGGTTAGGGTATTTAAATATGAGTTTGATTTGTTTGAAGATGGACCAGGGTTGGATGCGTTTAGGAATGTATTTGAAAAAAAGTTCCACATTGGTGACATTGAACAAGCTTGATAAAATATTAAAAGTGGGCTATATGACTGTATTTCAGTGTAGAGATAGAGATGGTTGGGGAACAACAGGCTATAAAAAGTTGCTGATGGTAGGATGTAACTCTGGATAAAAGGAAGACTAGGATTAGGAGTGGAACGTGGGTAATAAGCATATTGTGCAGGATGAAGGAGTGGAATATAGAAGAAGCAGGAATAGATGGTAGTTGGGTATTTAATGTAGAAAGTAGAAGACAGAAAAGATTGTTTGGGTATCTACGATTGAGAAGAGTGGGATAGTGTGTGTGTAAGTAATAAGATGGGTATGAGAGGAGGGGTAAGTATGATGTTGGGAGATTTAATGACCAGTTGGTCGTTAGAAAGTCCTGATTAGTTGATTGGAATTGGGAAATTGGGGGAGTGGTCTTTTTCAGTTCGGACTTTGTAATGCCTGGGAATATTGTGAAAAGAAAAAAAAAGTATCAGTAAGCCCGAACTTCCCTTAATATTTTGTACTGTTGGAGATCAAATCAGGTTAGATCAGGAAAAGTAAGAATAATTGGCCTTAAATATTACAAATAGTGAGTATGGCTATCACTTCATTGGTAGGTACTAGGCTATTGGCCCAAGGGACTAAGTAAGCCTAGCCAACAAGGTAACCTGTATTATGCCACCCAAGAAAGTTATTTTCCTGTGCCCCTGTCGAGCAGAGCCACAGAAGCGCTCCCCGGGGTGCATTTCCTATTTCCCATCCACTCACCAAGATTTTTCTTGAAGAGTGATAATGAGGAACTTTGCTTGCCATAGAGGGGTAGCTTGTTCGAGTATGGGAAGTCTCCGAGACAGGAATCTATCCCTCCAGCATGTCCTGTTTGTGGTGACAAGGTTTTGGTCCCTAGAACGTGTAGCTCAGAGGGATTGGGATTTCTACTCTATAATGGGTAGAATGTGTGTCGAGTAGAGGGGAACAATGACCTCTTTTTTCCTGGATGAGAACCCTTTTGTGATGAGGTGTCTCATGTAGAAGGATTTCCTGACTACTGTGGTGATGCGATTATCATAAGGAGAGACTACTGTCCACCTGGGTCTCGAGGTCTCATCACATATTTGGCGTTAAGTAGATTGCTGCCTATGTGGTAGTTCATGGGTACAGAGTTTTTACCAAAGGGGATGACAATGCACTTTTTGGCATTAAGCTTGAGGCCATGGCCCTGACACCAGGCATCTGTCTCAGTGAGGCCCTTCTGTAGGATGTCCACATCATTTGGGGACTCAACTATGGCTCCTAGTTTGCAGTCATCTGCAAACTTCGTTAGCCAAAGGCCTTCTGTGTTTGGTATCTACTTCTCTGAAGTACAGGCTAACAGGAGAGGTCTGCGGACTGAACCCTGTGGTACTCCACTTGTCACTGGTTTGAAGTCAGATTTGGAGTCTGCAACTTTTACAGTGTGGGTTTTGTCAGTTAGCCAGTTGGCAACCCATTTTGTGACGTAGGGATTTATACCTAGTTTAGTGAGTTTAGCTAGAATTCCAGAATGGGGGATGGTGTTGAAAGCCTTGGTAAGGTCAAGCTAATTGTGTGAACCCAAAATACCACAGCAACAAAACAAAAATAATAAAATACCACAGTTAAAGCGTCACTGACCACAGAACAGTTTTCACCAGAATTTAATACAAACTTAGCGCTTCAGCACCAAGCCTTCAATGAGTGCAACATTCATTCCTTACTATCATGTACATATACAATAAAATCAAATCAATTAAACTAACAATTAATTAAATCACATTTTCAATTAACTTCCTTATTTAACCCATTGGGTTCCAAAGTATTATATTTTAAAACAAAAACAGTTTCCTTCTTTAAAGAAGCTGAAGCTGAAGAACTAACCTGGCTTGGACCTTCTTGAGGTGCAACAAAGCTTGAACTTGAGATTGCAGCACTCTTATCCTTTCTAGAGGTAGAAAGGCCCTCATCTGAACAGAGTCTAGCTCTGTGCCTATAAATACAACACGCTGTGAGGGCAGCAAGGCAGATTTTTCCCAGTTTAATGTAATTCCTAGCCTTTGGCAAAGGGTTATGGTAGCCTCCCTGGCTCGAATGAGGAGATGCCTGGTGGGGGCGGTAAGGAGCCAATCGTCCAGGTAAGGAAACACCTGGAATCCTAGACATCTCGGGTGAGCTGTCACCACTGCCAAACACTTGGTAAACACCCTGGGGGCTGTGGTGAGACCAAAGGGCAGGGCACGAAACTGGAAATGACTGGCTCCCAGCCGGTAGCGTAAATGATTCCTGGATGCCTTGTTTATCTTGATGTGGTAATAGGCATCCTTGAGGTCAATGGAGCACATCCAAACTCCCTCTCCCAGCAATGGGAAGATGGACTGAAGAATGACCATTCGGAATTTGAACTTCAGGACGTAGTGATTCAATCGGCTGGGATCCAGAATGGGTCTCGGGTCCCATTGTTTCGGCACCAAAAAGAGTCTTGAGTAAGTTCCTGATCCAATCTGAGGGGACCCGGTTGGATGACTCCTTTTTCTAGCAGCTTTGATATCTCTAGTGCTGCTTGATCCCTTTGACTGGGTGGAACGTCTGGGATTTTTCTGACTGGGGGAGGGGGTGAAGTAAAGGGAATGGTGTAACCTCCGGTAATTATTCGAAGCATCCATCGATCCTGGGTGATGCTCACCCAGGCTTGAGGATGCCTCAAAAAATGGCCCCCCGAATGGCTCCGGAATAGCACAGTCAGGCAATCCCTCAGGGATGCCGATAAGAAGATCCGCAAAAGGAGTCGCGGTCTCCTAAATTGCAGGGGCCTCCTCTGCCCCTAGGACAGCGTCTTCCAGAGTAATTCCCCCATCCTCTGCCTCTGGAGAGGGGCTCACCATGAGTGGCAGGGAAAGACTTTTGTGACTTCTTCAACCACATCTTCCCTCCTCTCTGAGCCTTGGGATAAGGCCTAGAGGGAAGAGAAAAATGGGCCCCTACGGCAGATAAGGTCTTACCCTTCTGCTCACATCTGGTGAGAGTGTCTTTCACTTTGGGTCCAAAAAGAGAGGACCCATCAAAGGGGGCGTCAGTGAAGGAAGATTTGAAGGCCTCCGCGAAGTGACATAGGAGGCAAGCCTGGATGCGCATAAGAGCCAAACCTGAACTAGCTGCCCTACTTGCCCCCTCGGCTGCATAAGATATGAACCTCATGGACGAGTTGACAATGGAACCAAGGGTAGACAACTGGGCGTTAACAGTCTGCGCTACCGCCTCAGGCATGTTACCCGTCAAAGTATCTCCAAACTCTTTGAGGAGACCTCTCTGGAGCCGAGTAAAGTGACAAAAGGTAATTAAGCGACCTCAGTGTAAAGGTCGCTAAAGACAGGGTATGCTTTCCATACCGATCCATACTCCTGGACTCCTTGTTAGGAGGGTGGATGGAAGAAGCCTCTGCAACTTCCTGCTGAGTGGCTGTCAAGAACTCTTTCCCTGGGGGAGCAGACAGGAACTTATTCAGACTGGGCACCGGTTCCACGGAATCAGGGTGCTCCCACACCCTTCAACAAATCAGGTCCAAGAGTTCATCGAAGGGTGGTTACACCCAGGAGGTGGAAGGTTGAGCTCTGAAGGCCTTGAGGAATACAGACTCCTCCTCAGAGGGGGACTTGGAAGGTCAGTCGCCTCTGCCTCAATATCTCCAGGAGGTCGGAGAAAGAGACAGCATCAGAGGATGACTTAGGAGACCCCTCTGCATCCTCGAGGTCGGTATCGGAGGTGATGGACTCGTCTTGGGAGTCTATGTGCTTCCTCTTGGACAGACTCTGAGGGGCCCTCAAAAAGTTGGGGACCACTCATGGGGTGTCCTCAGGCCTTCAAGCTCCGCTGTCCATGGATAGGGGGGCATCAGGGGCTCTAGCCAGGGTGTATGGGGACGGAGTGACCGATCCAAGTGATGTCACTGACAATCTGGCCAGTGCACTCCTCACGGCCTTGAAGGCGGGCCCCCCCCCGAATCAGAGGACTGACCCGTCAGACCACAACCGGGGTCGGGGTCCGCCTAGCCGAAGCCCCGAGAGGGAGACTCTGAGCTAACAGAAGTCCCGATGCATCCCCCTCGGGCCCGACCAAGGAAACAAAACCAGATGACGGAACCAAAATGGTTGGAGCAGACATCAGCTCCGATAAACCCGACAGGGGTATCGGAGCCGGTGCAAGGACATCACTCAGCGCCGAGCACTCCTGCTCCGATGACACAGAGGTGCTCGGAGGAGGAATCATCTGTACCGACAAGGGGGTAGGCTCCGGAGACGACTGGGTCAGAGCCGAAAACAATTTGGCTAACACCGGCAACTGAAGGAGCCTCTGGACCACCCTATCCACATCCAAATATCAGACAACCTCGAGGATTTGGAGGAAACTGAAGGAGATGTGGATCTCCTACCTATGGACTCCTGCCTAACACTGGGTGACCGGCTCCGAATTGGCTCCAAAAAGATCGGAGCCGAGGTAGACTCCAGTACCACAGATACCTCCTGCGGCCCTGAGAACAATGGAGCCGAGGAGGCAGTATCCAAAACAGAGAGCTTGTCCTGCGGCTCCGAAGCCAAAGGAACCGAGGAGGTAATAACTACTTTCAAAATCTTCTCCGGGGGCTCCGAAGAACTAGATGGAGCCGGAGATCTTTTCTTAGTTCTAGTAGATTTAGACTTGCCAGTAGAAGAAGCAGACTCTAGATCCTCTTCAAAGGCGGGCTTAACTAGGCCCTTCAAAATCAGTTTATTTTTCCTTTCCTGCAGCACCCTAGCGCTGAAGGAATGGCAGACACTGCATGATTCTTGTAGGTGAATCACACCAAGGCAATAAACACAGATGGCATGCCCATCTGTAATCGACATTTTGTAAGCACATTTAGAGCATTTTTTAAACCCGGAGGATTTATGCTCCTTCTGCTCCTTCGACATGTCAGACAAAAAACAAAACAAACACTCAACAACTAACAGTAGGAAGGCGGGAAACACTACTGGACACAGGAATTCTAACTTAAACGTTCCCTAGGGAAGAAAAACCGACAAAAACAAACTATAGAATGATTTACGACGGAGAGGACTAGGTCCCTCTAAATTAAACGGGCCTAGCCCGCCAAACACAAGGGAAACCACACACACTCTCCAAAAACTAAACCGAACAGGCTCAACACACAAAACACAATATAGCTATGAAAATAGTTTTTTTTATATAAAGGAGAAGTACAAAAACTTTAGAAAGTTTAGTAAAAGTGTACTTAGCCACAGCCAAGCGCGAGACCACGTCCTAACTCAACGAGCGGCAAACGAGATCTGGGGGTTGGGGCGAGGTGCATCCTGGGATACCGGGTTAGCCCAGCCAATTAGAGACTTCATGCTAGGGAAAAATAGTCGGCCGAGTCGGAGCCGATTCTCGTCTCCGAACCCATCAGTAATGAATGTAGGTGAGATAGGACCACATAACATCTTATCTTTAATATATAAACCTTCTCCCAATAACACTATTTTTTCCAGAACGCATCCTTGTAAGCAATCTAGTTCAGCATTGTGTGCAGTCAGAAAATGTTGACCTAAAGGGCTTTCTATTTTATGAATTTTATACCCCTTATGTGTTCTTGTAAACGAGTTTCAAACGCTCTGTTTCTCCTATATAATAAAAGGTTACAACTACATCTAAAGGCATAAATTATTCCTTCTGTATTACATGTATACAAGCCCCTAGGTGTAAACCTTACATTACTAATTTGTGAAAAAGCAGTCACTACATGTTTACACACAGAGCATTTTTTACAAGCTATGGTTCCCATTTTATTTCTCTTTAGGTTAAGATATATAGTGACTTCTGGTGGTATAAAACGATTGTGTACCACTATATCTGCCAAATTTCTATTACTCTTATAAGAGACTTTAATCTGCCTCTTTACCAAATTTCTCAAATCTTTATCATTAGTTACCATTTTCCAATATTTTTTAAACTTCCTTAACTATAGTATCTGTCAATACATTAAATGTAGTAACAAAATACACTTCTCTATCTCCTTCTTCAATCTTCCTTTCCTCCTTATTTACATATTTTCTTCCTATTCCATTCCACAAAACACTACCATACCTTTTTGTTATTCAATATCCGAATTCTCTTACTTTTTTCTTAGATTCTTCCACTATTTGTTTGTTATACCCCCTTTCCATAAACATATTTTCTGTCCTAAACAATTCATTTTCAAACACATCATCAGAACTGCATAGTTTATTTAACCTCAAAAATTCATTGCAAGGCAATACAGCAATTAGGTGCTTGGATGGTAATTGGTACCATACAAAAAAAGCATTATTCTGAACAAATTTCCTATGTACCACCGTTTCAAAGACAATTAATGTCTATATCCAAGAAAGTGACCTTCCTTCCCATTTGTATACCATCAAATTTAAAGCCAAAACCATTTCGGCCATGGTGGTGCAGCGGTTAGCGTTGCTGCCTCAAAGCAAGAGGTTCTCCGGTTTGATTCTCGGCTGGGGTGCCTTCTGTGAGGAGTCTGCATGTCCTTCCTGTGGTCGCATGGGTTTCCCCTGGGTGCTCTGGTTTCCTCGCATGGGTTTCCCCTGGGTGCTCTGGTTTCCTCCCACATCCCAAAGACATGCAGTAGGTGGATTGGACAATCTAATTTGGCACTAGGTGTGAGTGTGTGCCTTCTGTGGAAGGTTGGGCGCCGGGCTGGCAACTCAACACTGTAAAAACACACACACACACACACACACACACACACACACACACACACACACACACTGTGAACTACCTTACCCTAGTCTACGGCTCTAATGACTGCCTCAAAAAAGCCGATCAGGTTCAGAAGGCATGATCTGCCTTTCACAAGCCCAAACTGGGTAGCGTCCAGAGTTTGGAGGTTACCAAGGTCTTTGTTTACGAGTTCCATGATGATACATTCCATGGCCTTACAGACCAGACTTGTCAGGCTAATAGGGCAATAGTTCTCGGGATCAGTGATGGCACCGCCTTTGTGGAGTGGGATAACTGTTGTGTGCCATTCAGTGGGCACAAAGCCTGACATGAGGCTATGACTGAACATGGTGCTTAGGTGGGGAGCCAGTTCATTGTGAAGTTTGTGTAAAACGGAGCCTGGGATGTTGTCTGGTCCCATGGATGCTGTGTTTTTGGCTTTAGAGAGTGCAGCTTTTACCTGTGTAGTTGTGATTACAGGGACTCTGCATTCTTACTGTATAGATATGAGCCCTTCAAGGGGTGAGGGGGGTAAAGTTAGCACTGAACCTATCTGCCAGGATGTTGGCAACATCAGTTGGTTCTGCAATTTTCATGCCATTGTGCTGAAACTCAGACGATCTGGGTGTTGCCATTGAGATTATTGACATAGCTATAGAATGCTTTGTGGTTGTCTCTAAAGTCAGTGGCGATTTTGTTTTCGTAGCTAGCTTTGGAGGATCTTATAAGGGATCTCAGCTTCTTACCGAGGCTGACCAGGGAGCTCCTCCACTCAAGGGATTTTACACTCTTTTGCAACAGCTTCTTCTTTCTGTTGTAGAGTTTGTTTATGGCATGGGACCACCAGACCTGCACACCTGGCTTCCTTTTTTTTTTTTGGAGGATAGCGCCTTGGTTCTGTTTGGGATAGGACAATCCATGCACTCGTGTAAGTGCTTATAGAGTGCATTTGTGTAGGATTCAGCAGTTGTAACTGTATCGTCCATCTGTATGGATGTCATGAAGTTTGCCACTTCTGTCTTAAGAAGCATGAAGTTGGCTTTTGAGAATTTTTTTACCGTGGTTTGCTTAATGGGGGGTGGGGGCAGGATATGGATATCTAGGTTGATTGGCTTATGGTTGGGCTCTGACCAACAAGGAGTTGACTTCAGGTGTGGAACAGTCACTCATGTTGGTAATGACTAGGTCTAGGATATTGTTGCCCCTGGTGTGGATAGGTTGATCCAGGGCATTGGAATTTATGAATTCCAGAAAGCGTTGAGTGAAGGAGTTGGTACAGGAGTAGTTTTCCCAATTAATGGTGGGGTAGTTGAAATCGTCCATTATTAGGTTGTTTGGTTGAACCCCAATATTTTCCAGTATATCAAGAAAAGAAGAGTGGGAATCCTGGGGCATGGTGGGGGATCTGTAGCAAGCTACAATTTGGATTGCAGTTTTGCCCAGAGTTAGTTGCACTTGGATACCTCACATGCATTATGTTGAGCAACTAGCCTGGAGGTGTGGCTATCCTTAATGAATGTGGACACATCTCTGCCTTTGGTGTTCCGGTCCAGGTTAGATGACCGAAAAGTTTGGTACAAGATATAGCCTGGCAATGCAGGGGTGCTCTCTGGAGCCTTGAACCAGCTCTCAGTCATTGCACAGATACTGATGTTCTCCATTTTAAGGAGTGCCTTGACGGAGTGCATTTTGAGATTTAGACTTCTAGCATTGAGTAGCATTACCCTCAGTTTTTGCTTGCCTGTTCCTGTTACAGTGGTGAATTTGTCATTTGAACCTATAGTGGCGGCAAGAGCCTTGGCCAGTATCCAGAATCCCAGGGGTGACAGGTGCAGACTATCTCTGGCAAAGCATCGTGGTTTGACCATGTCATCCCAGGCAGACAGATACTGTATCCCCTTCGAATCACTCCAGAAGCTTAGCCAATTGTTGAAGTCAATCATTTTGTCCTTGTACTGTGGTATCATTCTGGGTGAGGGCAGGATGCTACTCAGGGCTAGGGTCATACCTGCCTGGGCTACAAGATCAGAGAGCTCTTCCAGGTCTCTTTTCATGTAGTCCAGGGAGGTACGTCAAGTCATTCACACCAACATGGACAATGACAGAGTCATATTTGTACTTGTTGTGGAGAGACCTGAGTGCGTGGATTATGTGGCGGATCCTGGCACCTGACAGGCAGCTGACAGTAACCTTCTCCTTGTTTAGCCTGGTGAGTGGGACATCAGTGTGCCTGACTACAGAGTCATCTATTACTAGTGTGTCGGGTATGTTGTTTTGCCTTACGGGCTGTGGTGGAATGGCACACAGTCTGTGGGCTGTGTGTCAATTGGGTTTTGTTGGGGGGGGTGGAGGTTTATTGCGTTTCTGCTTTGGAGGTCTCTGTTGCTTGAGCAGATTATTATTGCGAGCCTCTGCGAATGTTTGTGTGTCTCTATGTGTGGATTTTGGTGGTTGGAGAGAGCTTTACCTCCAGTTTGGCTAGATAAGTGCATCTCTCACAGGTTGTAGTGTTTGGTGGTAGGAGGAGAAGGCTGTCTGTGTACATGAGACAATTGCTACATTGTCCCAAGATGCCCAGATTCATCAGATAGACAGGAGAGAACACTTGGAGCAGACCCTTGGACATGCCTCAATAAAAAACTAATTTTCCTCTACACAAGTGAGAAAAGTGAGTACAAGAGCTATTTTTCTCTAAGCAAGTGAGGAAAGAAAGTACAAAAACTGTTTTCCTCTAGGTAATGAGGTAGGTTGAGTGCTGTAGTAATCTGTAGCTTATTTAGTGCTTACAAGTTCTGATCAAGTGCTGACCACGAATAAGCAAATTCAAGTGCTAAAACTAAGAATCGGTATCTGGACTAGACTAGACTAGTTACAGGAAGGGGGGAAACAAGTGCAAATACAAGCTTTTACATTAGGAAGTTGAGAGAGATGGAAAAACTGCTCAAATGACCAATAACTACAATTTCTGGGTCAGAAACGACTCCTTATGTGGTAGATAGGCAACCTCTCCCACTGATAAGCTAGTAGGCTTCCCTCCAACTGAGACAGGCTTAGGGCACTCAGAAGCTTACAAACAGTCCTGGATATAGCAAATCGGTATCTGTACTAGACTACAGGAAAGGCAGGAAACAAGCATACTTTTTTTGTTACATCTAAGCAGAACACAGGGAGATTCTAGCAAAGTTTTTATTTTTTTGTAAAGGAAAGGGAGAGAGAAGCAGAAGATAATTCAAGATTAGGAAACTAAATGGGTTGGTCTTTTCAAATGTTCTCTCTGTATTACGTGGAATGAGCTAATAACACTAGGTCAAATCTACAGTAGGGGCAGGCAACTGCAAAGCCACCAAGTATAATAGCAAAACAGCAAGACACCCAACAGGGAGGCAGGGTGGGGAACAATACTACAGCTACTAGCCTACACTCTTTTTGACAGTAAATACTACAGAACTGTTTATCACAGCACAAAAACAGCAGTGAGCCACAAAATGAAAGTTTTTAAACAGATAAAAGAGCAAGGAGACTCTACAGAATGCTTTTAACTGCAAACAAATCAGTTATATGATACACTCAGGAAATCAGAACAAACAGGTGCTTAACAGGTAGAGAAATTTTCCTGTTAATACCTTTCACACAGTGAAACTAGCTTAAAAGCTTTACAAACAGTGTGACAGTAAAAACCTTATTTATTTATCAGGCCCTGTAAGGCAGACAATTTTAGTTTAACCGTGCAGATTAGTAAATAGCAATAAAATACAGTAAAAAATATGCAGCAGGCAATAAAAAAATAAGTGTTACATATAAATTGCTAGAAACAATAACTAGTACAAATAAGCAAAAAAAAAAAAAAAAACACAGGATACTTATTGTTATATAGCTCAGATCAGAGTTGTAGTCTATGCCCCTTATCCACTCGACTCAGTGTATATGGACAGAAATCCCCTCAAAGTTAGGGCTTAAATACCAGAAGATACAACCTTGAATAACTTTTTTAAAAAAAGCTCAAAAGAACCAAGGAGTGCTTACTCCAAACCCTAGACCATCCAACCTCCCATCAGCCAATCAACACAATCCTGCCACAAAGGTAAAGACAGGCTTCTGCTAATTCAGGATGGCCTGGTCATGTGCTCAGAACAACCACTGCAAAAACAAACAGGCCCAGAGACAACAAATCTGAACTGGGACAATACTACAGCTACTAGCCTACACTCAGACAGTAAACACTAGATAAATGTTTATCACAGCAGAGGAACAGCAGTGAGCCACAATAACCAAAGTTCTTTGCAGTACAGAGGGGAATATCTTGTGTATAAAGCTAAACAAGAAAGCTATGTAGTGTAAGTAAAAGCACAGGATACAGGGACTGTGAAAAAGGAGGGGAAAGGAGAAGCAGTGTATATGCACTTCGGTGATTGAGGCTAATATTGGGATTTCGCTGATTGAGGCTAATATTGGGATTTCGATGCAAGTACAAAAGTCTAAAGCTTAATATAGTAAAACATTACAAATTGCTTGAAAGTTTTGACTGAACAAGGACAGCTGGAGTGCAGATTGATACTTCAGGAACTGACGGCTGAGAAATTAGGCACATTGATTAAGCAGGGTAGGTGGTGGTTATACAGTTGCAATGTGTTTCGCTCAGACAGTGTAGATGCACTTCAATACATGTTATAAGTACAACTAAGTTCCAGTCTTTAACCCTTGCCCATAACTGGACATTTGCTGGGTAGGGAAAACAATACTTTAGAAAAATGAAATACACCAGCACTCAAAAATGAAATATCCTTTAATTCCTTAGTCTATCAAGAAATCCAATGAAAACACAACTTTCAAAAAACATGACTAAACACAGAGCGGTTTCGCAATAGCGTCATCATCAGTGCAATCAGGCATGCACTTCCTTATTCATTTAAATAATCACCACTTAGACAGGCACTCTAGTTCCAAAAATACTTTCAGTTCTCATATACACAATAAATATTATTTTATATTCAATCTTGAAAAAAGCAAACAACCAGAACCACAAGTAAACGCAGAAGACCACAGACAACCTTGCAACCAATAGTCCAAACAAAAAAGTCCTTAACGCAAGTTTTATTCAGCTCAAACAACAAGCGTTTTCGCCACCGATACGATTGTAGCTTCATCAGAGATAAAATTCAAATCAAACAAGCCAATAAAAGTAGTCATGAACAGGAAATGACACAAAAAGTACGTCAGCAGGTAAATGTTACTCAAAATACCTGGCGAGACAACAAGGTGTATACTAGAAATCTGCTTATCAAACATGCAAAACACATGTAAATTCAACAATGTGTAACTGTGATGTCAGAAGTTACTCCAATTGTTGATACTAAAGTCACAAAATACACTCTTTTTATATTAAGACTGCTACTATACATACTATAAAAACAATCATCTCAACAGTATACATTTTAAAATACTTTTACAAGTATTAAATGACCACAAATATCCTAACTAAAATAAAGCTTGAAAAAGCTAAATCCTCCATACTGACAAGTGGCCATACAATAAAACATTTTTATGTATTCTAATAGTTCTAAAAGGTATATATATATATATATATATATATATATATATATATATATATATATATATACACATATATATATATATATATATATATACAGTAAATAGAAATACATAACAAAAATGAAAAATAAAAGCAAGCTACTAAAAAGTTAACACATACTGCGTCTGAAAAGGCAGTTATTAAATATTCCGAACGAACCCTATCTCAAATAACTCCTCAACTTTAAAACTGATGAAATATTACAGTTTTCATTAAGACCTGGGAACTTGAAGGCGTCTAATCTCAGTTGCCATTCAAGTTCACAGTTCTCAAGGATCAACGAAGAAGGCCCCCCCCCTAATACTGGTGGGAACCTGATCTATGGCCATGAAATGAAAGCTATGCCCTGGATTAAAGATGATGTGTTTAGCCAAAGCATTTTCATTCTTTTTGTTTCTGATTGCATACACATGTTGGTAAACACGTTCACGGACTTTTCGGTCCGTCTTACCTATATAGAAAGCAGTGCAGCAATCACATAAGGCCACATATACGATTGACTTACTTTCACAATTCAACGGGTAATGAATCTGATACTTCCTCTTCTTAACGACAAAAGTGTCCCCTGCTTTAACCATTTTGCACCAATTACAAAATCCGCAGGGCGACATAGCTTTCCGTCTACTAAATGAATTACGGGACAAGTCCCTCTGTAATAATTCTTTTAAATTACTGCCTCTTTTGTAGACAACTCGAGGCCAGGTACCCAATTTATCCGCAAGGAGGGAATTATTAGCAATGAAATGCCAATTTTTACATATAATAGACCAAATGGCTTGAGAGTTACTACTAAAAGTTTATTTTATTATTTTATTTTATTTAACATTTGTTGACCGGGAGTTGCTACTAAAATACCTAGCAAGACAACAAGGTGTATACTAGAGTCATAACAAAACTCAGTGAGAAGCAGCACTCTCACCAGGGGTAGGTGGTCTAGAAGCAATACTTAAGACTTGGATCCGATGATGGAGAATCTTGTGTAACCAAGGACTCATGATGCCAAATGTCTACTTGATTGAGCAGAGGTTTATAAAAGCTGTCTAGCCTTTTCCTATCCACTTCTTGAATAAGCTCGTCCAATAATGAGGGTGGGTAACCACGGTTAGAAAACATTTCTTTAAGGAAATTGCATTCTGTCCGGAAGTCAGTGATTGTACTACACATTCTCCCTGCCCTCACTAGTTGGCCTTTCACAATAGACCGCTTCTGTTTGAACAGGTGGAAGCTTGAGAAGTGGAGAAAGGAATTGCAATACGTGGGTTTCCTATAAATAGTGGAGGAAAACACTTTGTTATTGCAATCTTTGACCAACTTCACATCAAGATAATCAATCTCAAAGAGAATTTAGATGTGAATTTCAAGAACTCAGTAGTTGCATTTAAAGAGTCGACAAAAGAGTCAGCTTCTATCTTGCACCACTTAAACAAAATGAAAATGTCGTCAAGAAATCTAGTATAGAACTTGACATATTGCATTAAGTCAGATTTATTTCTAAGGTGATTTTTCTCCCAATAGCCCACAAAGAAATTGGCAACGCTCGCCCCACAAGGGGAACCCATAGCAACTCCCTGCCTTTGAAGAAAATAGTCCTTGTCAAAGATAAAAAAATTAGATGTAAGGACGATGTCCAATAGTTCAGTAACTAGTTCTACTTCTGCTTTTGGGGCTTCGAGGTCATTTAGAAATAAGCCAATCCATTCGACAGCTTCTTGGTGTGGAATGGACGTGTATAAATCAACGACATCAATAGTAAGGAAATTACATGTTATCAAAAGGGATACCGTTGATACTGTCCAAAAAGGACCAAGAGTCCTTACATAAACCTGGAATAAATTTAAGATACTTAGACAAAATGCTGTCAATGAGTCTAGAACAAGGGTAAGTCATGGACGACCTACCATCCACAACGGCTCTCATAGGAGGATTAATACTATCCTTGTGGATTTTGGGAATGCCAAACATGACTGTGATTTTTGGTAAAGTGATGTAGATGAAATTATAAATATCGACATCAATTCTCCCAGCCAAAAACAAATCCCGGAAATAACCTCTAATTCTACGATATGCCCCATTCACTGCATTAATGGAAGTAATACAATAAGCTGGAGAATTCAATACTAATGCCATCTTCTCTTTATATATGTGGTCATCTAAGATCACAAGACCACCGCCTTTATCTGGTTTAATCAATCTAATCGGCAACTGACAAAGGTTGTCTAAAGACAAGAGTTGTTCTTTTGTAATATTGAATTTGCTAAAAGCTCTTTTGCTTTGTGGTAAAGAGAACTGGTGCCTAAAATCAACCTCACACACGCTCTCAAAAAGGTGAAGAAGTGCGTGGAGAGGTGGATTAAATACACTAGGTAGTTTTAAAGAAGGACCTAATGTACCTATATCATTGCTGAACAACACCTTTAAGTTTAATTTACGGACAAAGCATTTTAGGTCAATAATGACCTTCGCTAAATTGCCTTGCCTACTCGGGACAAAAGTATTCCCATATGCCAGCAATTCTACTAAATCGTCATCAAGTACAACATCTGAAAAATTGTAGATCTTAAAAGTCACCATTCCTATTAGTCATTATAATAGGTCGTGTGTTATCAGAAGGTGAATCAGAGGAAATGGAATCACTTAGTTGTTCCGATTCCTGTTCTTGTTGACATAGGTCCGGTTGTTGCGTGGACCTAAAAAATTGTTATTTTTGTTATGCTTATTAGTGTTGGTATGGGCATTGTTGTAGCCAAAACCAGTGTTTTTAGAAGCTTTTATCCTGTTACTACGTCTAGGCCCTTCAACAACATCTTCCAATACTTCATCGCATATACCATCCTCACCAGCTTGGTTCTCTACTTCAGAGCCTGAAGAGGCAGAATTGCCACTTACAGGCACGAACCTAGAACTAGATAACTCAAGTTTTGGGTATGCGTTGTGGTTTTGGTAAGCAAGTCTGTCTCTAACAAGTGTTTTAGATTTGTTAGCTTTTAATTTAACCAAAAATGCATCGATACTAGTTAGTATAAAGGGTAGCCAACAAAGAAGGTTTGTTAGCCCTAGTAGTCCCAACATTTTTGGAACAGCTGCGCCGGCAGTAGACAGCAAGAATATTGACATACCTTCTTTGTTGGCTACCCTTTCGCAAAGGTTGGACCAACTAAATGCTCGAATGGATGCTTTGCATTACTGTGGTTTGAATAGGATGACATCAGCTCCTCTCCTTCCAGGTGTGCCGTTTGCTAGTGGGCAGACTAGTGACAGTTTGGATGTACCGATACCGGCAGCACAACTACCGGCACCTAATTCTGGAAATGGTAACATTTCGACTAACAACGTATTTCCATTACCTATCACTAATCAACCAGGCGGCAGATATTCGTTGGCTGTCACAGCAGGGCAGCCTCTTATTTCATCTGCCGCAGCTAATAATAATATCTGCTTGCCTAATGGCTCACATGGTTCTCCTGTTCTTGGTGCACCTAATTCTGTTTTAAATGTTGAATTTGGAGGTGTACCTTGCTTATCAGATTGGATTGGGAACACTGACAGTTTTTTTTTCACTCAAAACGGTAATTCTCCCAATGTTCAGGGACGAGAAATACACCGCATAGAAGGAATTGCTGACAAATTGCTGAAATTAAAGAAGCTCCAACTTGAATCAGCATATTTTCAGCAATGTATAACGGAGAACTCAATTCCAAAGGGGTTACGGAATAATTTTTCGCCCTCAGGCCTTTTGGTGGACCCGCTCTTTTTTGCTGATCTTAAAAGTGCTTTTCCAGCAACAAGGTGCACAACTGTTGGAATTAATTGTAAAACATTATACTGCTCATATCTGTACATTAACAACTGATATTAATATTTTGGACAATGATATTAAAGTTAGACATTGATTTTATTCGATATAGATACGATTATAATCGTATACTAACTAGTATCGATGCATTTTTGGTTAAATTAAAAGCTAACAAATCTAAAAAACTTGTTAGAGACAGACCTGCTTACCAAAACCACAACGCATACCCAAAACTTCGTGCCTGTAAGTGGCAATTCTGCCTCTTCAGGCCCTGAAGTAGAGAACCAAGCTGGTGAGGATGGTATATGCGATGAAGTATTGGAAGATGTTGTTGAAGGGCCTAGACGTAGTAACAGGATAAAAGCTTCTAAAAACACTCGTTTTGGCTACAACAATACCCATACCAACACTAATAAGCATAACAAAAATAACAATTTTTTAGGTCCACGCAACAACCGGACCTATGTCAACAAGAACAGGAATCGGAACAACTAAGTGATTCCATTTCCTCTGATTCACCTTCTGATAACACACGACCTATTATAATGACTAATAGGAATGGTGACTTTAAGATCTACAATTTTTCAGATGTTGTACTTGATGACGATTTAGTAGAATTGCTGGCTTATGGGAATACTTTTGTCCCGAGTAGGCAAGGCAATTTAGCGAAAGTCATTATTGACCTAAAATGCTTTGTCCGTAAATTAAACTTAAAGTTGTTGTTCAGCAATGATATAGGTACATTAGGTCCTTCTTTAAAACTACCTAGTGTATTTAATCCACCTCTCCACACACTTCTTCACCATTTTGAGAGCGTGTGTGAGGTTGATTTTAGGCACCAGTTCTCTTTACCACAAAGCAAAAGAGCTTTTAGCAAATTCAATATTACAAAAGAACAACTCTTGTCTTTAGACAACCTTTGTCAGTTGCCGATTAGATTGATTAAACCAGATAAAGGCGGTGGTCTTGTGATCTTAGATGACCACATATATAAAGAGAAGATGGCATTAGTATTGAATTCTCCAGCTTATTGTATTACTTCCATTAATGCAGTGAATGGGGCATATCGTAGAATTAGAAGTTATTTCCGGGATTTGTTTTTGGCTGGGAGAATTGATGTCAATATTTATAATTTCATCTACATCACTTTACCAAAAATCCCAGTCATGTTTGGCATTCCCAAAATCCACAAGGATAGTATAAATCCTCCTATGAGAGCCGTTGTGGATGGTAGGTCGTCCATGACTTACCCTTGTTCTAGACTCATTGACAGCATTTTGTCTAAGTATCTTAAATTTATTCCAGGTTTATGTAAGGACTCTTGGTCCTTTTTGGACAGTATCAACGGTATCCCTTTTGATAACATGTGTAATTTCCTTACTATTGATGTCGTTGATTTATACACGTCCATTCCACAACAAGAAGCTGTTGAATGGGTTGGCCTATTTCTAAATGACCTTGAAGCCCCAAAAGCAGAAGTAGAACTAGTTGCTGAACTATTGGACATCGTCCTTACATCTAATTTTTTTATCTTTGACAAGGACTATTTTCTTCAAAGGCAGGGAGTTGTTATGGGTTCCCCTTGTGGGGCGAGCATTGCCAATTTCTTTGTGGGCTATTGGGAGAAAAATCACCTTAGAAATAAATCAGACTTAATGCAATATGTCAAGTTCTAAACTAGATTTCTTGACGACGTTTTCATTTTGTTCAAGGGGTGCAAGATAGAAGCTGACTCTTTTGTCGACTCTTTAAATGCAACTAGTAAGTTCTTGAAACTCACATCTAAATTCTCTTTATTTGAGATTGATTATCTTGACGTGAAGTTGGTCAAAGATTGCAACAACAAAGTGTTTTCCTCCACTATTTATAGGAAACCCACGTATTGCAATTCCTTTCTCCACTTCTCAAGCTTCCACCCGTTCAAACAGAAGCGGTCTATTGTGAAAGGCCAACTAGTGAGGGCAGGGAGAATGTGTAGTACAATCACTGACTTCCGGACAGAATGCAATTTCCTTAAAGAAATGTTTTCTAACCGTGGTTACCCACCCTCATTATTGGACGAGCTTATTCAAGAAGTGGATAGGAAAAGGCTAGACAGCTTTTATAAACCTCTGCTCAATCAAGTAGACATTTGGCATCATGAGTCCTTAGTTACACAAGATTCTCCATCATCGGATCCAAGTCTAAGTATTGCTTCTAGACCACCTACCTCTGGTGAAGAGTGCCGCTTCTCACTGAGTTTTGTTATGACTTTTAGTAGTAACTCTCAAGCCATTTAGTCTATTATATGTAAAAATTGGCATTTCATTGCTAATAATTCCCTCCTTGCGGATAAATTGGGTACCTGGCCTCGAGTTGTCTACAAAAGAGGCAGTAATTTAAAAGAATTATTACAGAGGGACTTGTCCCGTAATTCATTTAGTAGACGGAAAGGTATGTCTCCCTGCGGATTTTGTAATTGGTGCAAAATGGTTAAAGCAGGGGACACTTTTGTCGTTAAGAAGAGGAAGTATCAGATTCATTACCCGTTGAATTGTGAAAGTAAGTCAATCGTATATGTGGCCTTATGTGATTGTTGCACTGCTTTCTATATAGGTAAGATGGACCGAAAAGTCCGTGAACGTGTTTACCAACATGTGTATGCAATCAGAAACAAAAAGAATGAAAATGCTTTGGCTAAACACATCATCTTTAATCCAGGGCATAGCTTTCATTTCATGGCCATAGATCAGGTTCCCACCAGTATTGGGGGGGGGGGGGGGCTTCTTCGTTGATCCTCAAGAACCGCGAACTTGAATGGCAACTGAGATTAGATGCCTTCAAGTTCCCAGGACTTAATGAAAACTGCAATATTTCAGCAGTTTTAAAATTGAGGAGCTATTTGAGATGGGGTTGTTTTGAATATTTAATAACTGCCTTTTCAGACGCAGTATGTGTTAACTTTTTAGTAGCTTGCTTTTACTTTTCATTCTTATGTATTTTTATTTAGTATATACATATATATATATATATATATATATATATATATATATATACATACATATACATACATACTTTTAGAACTATTACAATACATAAAAATGTTTTATTGTATGGCCATTTGTTAGTATGGAGGATTTAGCTCTTTCAAGCTTTATTTTAGTTAGGATATTTGTGGTTATGTAAAGTATTTTAAAACGTATATCGCTGAGACGATTGCTTTTATAGTATGCATGGTAGCAGTCTTAATATAAAAAGAGTGTATTTTGTAACTTTTGTATGAATAATTGGAGTAACTTCTGACATCTTAGTTATACACTGTTGAATTTACATGTGTCTTGCATGTTTGACAAGCAGATTTCTAGTATACACCTTGTTGTCTTGCTAGGTATTTTAGTAGCATTTACCTGCTGACGTACTTTTTGTGTCATTTCCTGTTCATGACTAATTTTATTGGCTTGTTTGATTTGAATTTTATCTCTGATGAAGCAACAATCGTATTAGTGGAGAAAACGCTTGTTGTTTGAGCTGAATAAAACTCGCGTTAAGGACTTTTTTGTTTGGACTATTGGTTGCAAGGTTGTCTGTGGTCTTCTGCGTTTAATTTTATATTCGATACTCAAGGGAAAACATATATAGTGATGCTTGCTCTTGTATAAAAAAAACTAAAAAAGAAAAATATATATTTAAACTAGTAAATATATTAAAATTGTTTTTATTAGCACATAAAAGTGCACCGACACATATACAAAAGCATATAAACCAAAACATATACATCATGAATAACATGACCTGTACTTGAATAGCTAGCACCTCTACCAATACTCATTTAAACCCGGCTTATACTCACAATCCACATTTTTTCTTTACGATCCAACAAATCACGTTTACAGGAACTGGTAAAACCCTTAAACCTAACACATTCAAATAACCAGAGAGGTTCCTAATGATGTCTTTTTGGGTACTCTTGATGTATAGTCCCAGTATACAAGTGTACCCATGAGGGAGGTTTTACAGCAATTAAAAAACCCTTAAACCTAACACATTCAAATAACCAGAGAGGTTCCTAATGATGTCTTTTTGGGTACTCTTGATGTACAGTCCCAGTATACAAGTGTACCCATGAGGGAGGTTTTACAGCAATTAAATACTGGTTGCAGAGATCAAGTTTATATACTCCTGAGTGAATTTATATTGGGGTTGACAAGATTGATGTTGGACAGTAATGGGTTTTATTTTGGTGACGAGAGTCTATCGAAATGGTCATATATTAAGAGGTTTTTATATGACTCAGATCTGTTAATTATTTTTAGTAGCTGATTGGATAGGTTTTAACTGAATTATTATGCAGTTTTGTATTTAAGTGATGAATGATACTGCAGATTTTAAAGTCTGATGAAACGTCCGTGTTAAGACGTGAAAGAGCTTACTTCTGTCTCGTGTCATTTAATAATAAATCTTATATTTGAGCCATGTTTGATACCTCTTTATCAATGTCCAACACTTGTGTCATTTTACTATTAGCATTTTGGGATCTGGACCAGTTTAAGTGCATGCTTCAAATCACATAACTGATATCTCACCATTTTTGTCAGGCAAAAATGCTGAGCTATGAAACTTGTGAAGTAGTGCATCATCTGTTACAACAGGTCTGCTTTCTTTACAAAAATGTAAGTTTTTAATGGAATATTTACAACAGTAGTATTTAAATCACATTAGTTTCACTTCATTCTGACATTGGCAAGGATCCCCTACACTATGCTACAATACACTTACGTACACAAAAGGGACTTTTTAGATGCCAAGATCTTTGATTTGTCTTGCATCTGAAAAATGCAAGTAAAACTACAGAATATTACATCTGGTGAGAAAAACCTGACTAAAAGTCTCCAGTCATTTCTTACTTTCTTTTATATTTAGACTGTCAATTGCCTCCAAATATTATGCCCTTCCAAATAACCATGATGCTCACAGTCACACTAGGATCGGATTCAGCTGCATTGATCAGCTTCATTTATCCATCGTTCTATGAGCAAAGGTCTGGTCTGCCCTCCCTCTAAGAATGTGATGCATTTGTCAAGACTTCTCACTGACAAACTGGGCATAATGTGCACTAGCAGGTTTTCACTTGTGCCTGTTCCATCTGCCAATTTAAAATGTTGACATCAACTTGCAACTTTATTGTACCATACCCAAGATACACACAGGAGAAGATTTATCATCTGCATAGTCTCAATAAATATCAAGCATCATGTTTAAACCTTTCTGAAGTCAACATATATCCCATACACCCAAGACAAGTTACACAAATCCAGCACTTATTTTTCTTAAGATTTAAGTCTTTGTCTTAAACCGTTTCACAGATTTACCAGATGAAACTGGTTTCTCCTTAGTAACTTACCAAGTTGTGTATAGCCCTTCAAACCTTTACAGCTATAGCCCATACAGAACACTGCTAATGGTGAAGATTATAAACTAACCTTAACAATCTGAAACTACCCAAGGGTGTATTACATTTAAACACCTTAGTTAGCATCAAGATTGCAGAAGAACATAGCATGAAACGTTACAACTTCAACGGCCTGAAAAAGATAATGTTCCTATTTTGATAAAGCTGCTCAAGTCTTGTGCATTGATCCATATTCTCAGTTTTTCATGCTTCATTACTATTGCAACGTTACCTACTTAATGACTCCCATTGCTTCCATGTACTTCAGTTCGTGCTCAGTTACAGCTGTAAGCACCACTTGAATTCTTATTACCCACTAATAATGCCACAAGGTAAATAATAGTATGCTACTCTACATGCAGACACAAGCTAAGCATTGAAACAAATCAGGATATCTATGCAAACTATCAGAAGTACAACATGCATTCAGCGCTAAAAAAATTATGCTTTTGACATTGCAGTGAAGTAATGATCATAGAACTTTCTTTGTATCTACTGGTCACATCAGCATTGTACTCAAGTATGACAATGTGCCCCTTTATATCTGAAACCAAGTCATCATATTCACTGAAATATGACATGGAAATTAACAGAACACTAAAAATGAGATTTGATTTGCTGCATCAACATGCAAAAGCATCTTTGCGACTATACTTTACAGCCGTTCATATTCAGATTCGCAGCCCCTTCAGTATCACCACATTTGCTCTTCTGATCTTTGGCTTTGTTACTGCTGTATCTGTACGAGCTAAAGAATCACTTAGAAAATGCAGAGCATACTAAGTGAATTAGAAACATCACAGCCCAAAATGTTTGCTGATTTAGGTACTTTCCCCAAGGACATCACTTGCAACATTTTTTATTTCTTGAAATCCAACTAAATCCAATAGCCATTGGCCTGAATATGTCACAAGATGCTTGCAGACTTGTACACTTTATTAGTCATTCGGTGCCTTATTTTGGAAATTCTGACAATACATTGCACTCAGTGCTCTATCAAGCTTGAACACAGCATTCATAATACCATTTGCCATTTTCAGCAGTAATAACAATTATATTGCCTACAGTATGTATTGAATTTACTGTTTACAACTCAATAGTGCCCACATTTCTGTTTATGGTCAGTCACCTCTGATTAACACGGATCTTACTGCTGCAAAAGTATTTCAACTTTTAGAGACTCTTGAAAAAATACCTACAGTCCCAACAAAGCTTACAAACTCCATGAACGTGTGATGAGCATTCTTGTAGATACAGCCACACTGCTTGTGCTACAGCCACACTGCTTGTGCTGGTACAAGTCTGCTCATGCATTTATTTACGAGGGTCCATCTTGGACACACTGGCCAGGAGCATTTTCTTTAATTATTTCTAACAATTCTGTCTTATTTTGCTTTCATTTTCAGTCATACCCCAGGCCAGAATGACAAATAGAACAGAAATGTTTTAGTAGTCAGTAGAACACAATACTCAAGTTGTCATCCAAGCATTCAGAAAAGTAAAACAGAACTCAAAACCATCCAAGTAAAGTTGCTCCTGTGCAACCAATAGAAAATTGCATTCAGCAGTCGTTAAGAACATTAAGAGAAACAGGAAGGAGTATATTCAGTTGCCATCAGCACAATCAAAACAGCACAGTAACATTCAGAACAGTGCAAGTAAAAATTCTGAAGCACAGTGTATGAAAGTGTACATTCAGAAATCATCAGAACACAAACAGAACTTGGAATACCACAGGCAAAGTGACAATAAGTCGGGATATACTGAACACAAAATACATTTTATACAAACTATATTTAACCACACACTGTAATATACATACATGTAATTACAACAAAACATCTCAAAAAAATGTTTTTATTCCCCTGAAGGCAGTTCTCAGCGAGACACAGCTCAAATCCTTTAAATCAACCCTTCCAGTGTTCCAAGAAGTTTCCATTAAGCTTCAAAGAAGTTGGTGGTTATAATGAAAGCATCTCAACCCAAGAAACAGAAAATGCTGTTGAATTGTCACAAATGATTTCGATACAATTTAGCTCAAAATTAAATTGCTCAAAATGAAAAAAAAAAAACATGCAAAACACTATACTTTCTGCGTGTTTTTATCTCAAACTGAAAAATATGAGACTGGCCTTCTGTCATGTGGGGATATGACACTGAGGAAGGTTTCTTGGTGAAAAGGAAAGACAAAAATTTAATCCGCCAAAATGTGGAAAATAATGAAAATACAGCCTCTGAAGTAAAAACTTTAGTCCTTACCACATCTTACTTACATTACATCTTGCATACTGGGACATGGAAATAAAACACAAAAGACTTCTGTGCCTATTTTGGTGGCACACACCTATTTTTCAGGTTGATTTACTTTTTCATATGGATGTACCTATTTGTGAAGGTACATTCTTATTTTCAGGTCTGATTTGCCCTTCCCCATGACTTCAGAATCTCACCAGTCAAACAATTTTTAAGCTGCTCACCACACATGAAACCAGACTACATAACCAACACACACAAGAGGCACCAACAATTTAAAGGAGATGTGCATCCTCTCTTTTTAAGTTGCAAAAATAAATTGACTCTAATGAATGGTACTGCAAAAATCTGCTTCACAAAGACTAAAGATTTTACACAATGTCTTTGAACCATGATTACTTACAGAATGCAGCTAGTGGCTGTGTGGAAACAGCAGAACCATACGTTATGCTAAGAAAGTGGAATGCATCACAAATGAGGTAAAACAGGACGTGTGCAAGTTGTAGATAGGAGATTCTGTTCCTACATTTTGAGATAAGTTTTGTGGGCTTAAGTTATACTTATACTTCAACGTCTTCGCTTAAGAATTCTGCACAAAGCCAAAAATAGTGCAGAGACAAAGGTCCAAAATCAGGGACAATTTATAAATACTGTTCTATTAACTTTGAGTGAATTACAGTAACAGGTTTTGTATCAATGTGAATTTTCTTTGCAATATGACATATAAAACTAATTTCTGGCGTTACTAATCGACTGTAATCCTCAATGACTTTACCAAAAAATCAAAGCTTTTATGAGAGGTGGGGCAAAAACATGAAGCAAAAAATCAAGGGACAGTCTGCAAAATCAGGGACAATTAAGAGACAAGATTGAAATTTTACAATAAGGGACAGAGTTTTTAGAGTTAGGAATGCAGTATTCAAATTACCATATTTAAATAGCATCAGTTAGTAGGCTTAAATTGTATCAGCATTCCAGGAAGCAAGATACTATGATAATATGTTTAAATGTTTCCATCAATGTTGTAACTGTCACTTCACTTCTTTAAACTTTAGGGTTTCCATCTGTCCCTCTTTACACAGGACAGCCCCTATTTGTGCAGGTGTGCCCAGTAAAAAGAAAAAAGAAAAACAGCAAAATGTTCCGATACTTTAGGAAAAAAATACTTCCCAAGTTTCCTTTAATATTTGCATAAATATTGATTTTGCATCTGAAACACCTTAATATTATACAAAGCCAAAGCAAATACTACAACAGTGACTGTTTATTTTGGAAATTAAGTGACGTCCAATCTTTTCACTGGTGATTTAGTTTGTCCTGCAAAAACTCATGTCCGTAAAATTGCCCCACTTTCGGCATCTAAAAATGTGACAGCTCTACTTAAGCATGCATTACCGAGTAGTATCCTACTGGAAGTGACAAGAGTTATGTGCTTTTCTGTATTCAAACTTTATGTCAATTAGATTTTCAACAGCCTTTGCATCCATTTTCAATGTCTACAAGCTGAGAGATATGCACACTGTGAAAATTAATGAGTAAGGCTTACCTTTAAAAAGGGACAGCATACAGACTTTAATATCAACATTTTGATGAGACACAAGCATCTCTACTACAAAAACGAAGAAATGCCACCAAGTCTTGAAGATACAGATTCTCTGAGTAACAATATTTAAGTATTTTATATCCCCAGAGGCTGTCTAGTATTTTTCCAATCTCCCCTATATAATGGAGGTGTGATCTGGGAAGGTTGGTACCTAGTTGCATATATAATGGGAATGCCCCCTTCTGGGACCTTTTGAAAAGGGAAATCCAATTAATTTTGTGACTTGGGTAGGCAGACTTAACCTCAACATTATTGCTTATTGGCGTCTTCACTTGAGGAAAACTTTCAAAACAGAATTCCTCATTACTACAACTCCTGATGTTAGGGGTGAAGAGAGATAATAATGAGGGCTTGGAATAAGAGCCCCATCGCTACAGGATGAACAGTAGTTTCAATTATTTGGGGAGTAGCACTAATCACAGCATATATTAAGTTTTATATATGAAAGTTTTAAAATTCATTAAGTCTAACTTTCAATATACCCAGTTTATTCTGTAGTCAGGTGCAGTCATACTTGGAAATGTGGTAACTGGATAATTTGTCTTTTATTTGGCAGTAACTGTGCTGTTATAAATAATACTTTTGCAGCTTCTTCTGGTTGCAGTTATGAATGGTGCTGAAAAGACAGTTATTGTTTAAAAATGTTCTGTGTTTCTGGGCTTCTCCACATCTTACGCACTTGTGAAAATCCAAGTCAATATCTAATATGTTTACATATATGATAGTCAGCAGATGTGACCATATCCTGAACTAGCATGGTATTACATCCAGGAGTGTAGCTTGGCATACTCAGTGTATCTATAGGAAGCTTTAATACTCAAAGAAAACAATGTTTTTTAAATTATGTAATAAACACATGCCAATAAATAAATAAATAAATCTAAACTGAAATGTACAGTATAGCGCTTTAAAAAGCATGCTTATTTGACGGAAATGCACTTCTAAACACAACCATATATATGGTTATAAATAGCAACAGCTAAAATCATTTTCCTTTGTGTACAGGGGCAACATTTTGAGAGTTGAGTACATTTTTAAACGAATCGTGGATGGTGGGGGCAAAAACCAACAGCATGAGGTTTCAGAAAAAAAAATACAACTATGTAGCTACACCTGAACAAATCTGGAGTCACCAGTGGCCGTTGCCCTTTAGAAATAATAAAAAATAAACTGCTCTAGCGTTAAGCCAGATGAATACCAAACCGTATCTGTATAGTCTATCTGCCAAGAGCGAATCAAACAGTCTCAAATCAAAAATTATAAAACGTACTGTTTACTTATTACTCTTCCTATACGTAAAATAAACAATGGCTCATAAGGGGCGAGGTACACACTTAACACAAAATTGACCAACTACTTACTTAGGCAATTATCTTGCCGAGTTGCAAATGAATACCTTCAGCCAGAATCAATATCGTACTTGACACACACCAAAAACCGGCTAAACCAAAGTAACTCGGGGAATATGCAGAAATAGCAGTTCGATGTCGGAAATTACAGTGCAGAAACACTCGTTTTTCGTACAACAGCTTTCTTGCTGCAAGCCCAAGTCACACAATTCAAAGGAAAATGAAACGGGTATAAAAATTAAAATAATATATTTAAGTCACAATAAAATATGAGTCGAGGAGAAATTTTGACATAACTCCTCTATAAGAAACATCCACAGTCAGCCAATTCACTACTCAGAAACAGCTGCTTTCCACAAACTCACAAAATCTACGTCCTCACCCTACCTTCTCAAAACGATTCCAATCACGATTAATTTAACAAATAGGAAACGTCTGGTTGGCAGACCTACTTTTAGAGACACTCCACTTAGCCATTTACAAATAAGTAAGGCGGGACTCTGCCTCAAGGAGCTTGAATCTCACAGCCGGTGTTGCAGGGTTTGGTTTCTTCTCTGCTTGCCGCAGTGCGGATAGGCTGGGAAAGCGTCAGCGTCTCCTGGCAACAATATGACCCATTTTTGGAAAATGTAAACAGGTAGTTTAACAAACTTCTATGCAATTTTAACTCCACAAGGCAAAATAAAATGCACTTGTGAGTATTCAAAAATGTTTTAGAATACCATTGTTTTTAAACATATATAACATTTTGTACAGCAAAAGTAATTTCTGCACAAAGTTGCCCCTTAGCCACTGTCTAATACGATAATTGGGGCACAGATGTTATCCTCCAGTCTGCCAAATACACAACCTAAAGTGACTCTTACAGCATGGTGCAGGTAAGATGTGGATAGCTAACAACAGTTTTAACCATGAATTTGCTACTTTATGCATATAATGCAATGTGTTAATGGAGCATTATGATTCACTGATAGTTACTATGGATTTTTCTTAAATATATTTATGCTGAATGTGTGACAGCTAATTTCAGTGTAATACAGAATATGGATTTTTTTTTCTAACCATATCTTTGGAACTATTTCTTAGAAATAGTCTAACAGTGCCTAAACATTGGACTTGCTCTGTATCCGTGTCTGTGCTTGTGTGTAAGTGTGTGCGTATGTGTGTGTAATAAGACTAGAGGGGTTGAATGTATGGGCGTATTATTCTACAGTTGTGGCACATTCAGGTGGTTCAGTTAACAGAACCAAGTATTTAATTAAATGGTGCATACAATAAAGGGAGATATTTATTTATTCCAGTTTGGTGACCGGGGAGGTCCACTGGGCACGAGAGCCCATTTTCAGTGGAGGCCCGGGGAGAAAAGCTCCACAAAACAAGTTACATAACATATAGAATTACCACATTACAAAGTTACATAACATATTGAAATAACAAAGAAAAATCATTTACATTGCAGTCAATATGTAGTCTTACAATAACACAGCAGGTAGAATAGTAGAATGAATAGGTATCATTTACTTAGTAACTAAGATATTAAAGAGAAATTATCTAGGAAAGGATGAGAGGCAGAGCATGAGGCTGGGTGCGGAGATTGGTTACAATTTATAGTCTAGGTCTCTGTGAGAGGTTAGAAAGGGAAGGAGGTTAGCCAGGAGAGTAGGAAGAGGGGAGGTTGGGAGGTATGGGGTGAAGAGTGCAGTTACATTTTCTGTGAAGAAACAGGTAGGAGTGAAGTAGTCTTTTGAAGGTGTTTAGGTTGTCACAGGCCCTCAGTGTAGAGGGCAGGGCATTCCATTTTTTAGCTAGGGTGAAGGAGAGTAAAAGCTGACCAGGTGGGTGCTTAGGTTTGTGGATGGAAATAAGGTTTTGGTGAGTGGATCTAAGGGGTCTGGGGGGGGGGCTATATGGTAGGAGGATATTAGATAAAGCAGGGCAGCTGGTGGGTTGAAATAGTAACCTGTGGGCTGAGACAATTTGGAGGAAGTCTAGTTGATTGGGGAGTTCAAACCAGTTTAAAGTTTGTAGGGAGGAGCAGTGATGACAGAAGGCGTTTGCTTTTGTGGCAAATCTGGAGATTTTATTGTAGCATACTTCTAGTCTGGAGGTAAGGGTGGAAGATAGATTAATAAGCAGAGGAGCGCCATATAGAGGAGATGGGAGGTAATATGTAGTGGCCAGGTTATGTCTAACAGAGGGAGAGAGGAAGTGATTATTCCTGTATAGTAGGCTGAGTTTTATGTGGGTTTTCTTCATGTTAAGTTGGATATGGGTATTGAATTTTAAGTGTTAGTCGATGGTGACCCCCAAGAGTTTGGCAGAGGGAACAATGTCAATGATAGAGTTGTTGAGGCTGGTAATTTGAAATGAGTTTTTATAAATGGGAGTGGATTTAGAGGGAGTGAATAGGAGGATCTTAGTTTTGTTAGCGTTAAGTGAGAGGTGGTTCTGGTGCATCCATTTTTCAGTGGTTGAGAAGGCAGATTGAGTTAGAGACTTGAGTTCAGTTTGGTTGGAGGCATAGCAGATCAGAGTAGAGTCATCTGCATATTGGACAATTTTGGTGTTTGGAATGGCTTTGTGGAAATCATTAATGAAGATGTTAAATAGCAGAGGGCCAAGAATGGAACCTTGGGGAACTCCTGTGGGGGTTGGAAGGAAGGTGGAGGAGGATTGGCCCCATTTCACTGCTTGGGACCTGTCTGAAAGATAGTTGGAGAACCAGGAAAGAGTTTTTGGGGAGATGTTAAGGTTAGATAGATGGTTTAGTAGATGGGTGTGAGAGATGATATTGAAAGCTTTTGATAAATCTAATAGAACAGATGAAACTAAGTTACCAGAATCTCGAGCTGAATTGATACTGTGTAAAAAGGAGAGAAGGGCTCTGTTGGTATTGTGTCCAGGGTGAAAGCCGTGTTGGGTAGGAGAGAGCAGTTGGTGTTTGGTTAGGAATGGCATGAGCTGCATGTGTATTCATTTTTCGAGAAGTTTAGAGATGGGAGAGAGGATGGTTATGGGGCGGAAGTTGGAGAAGTTACAGTTTTTGCCACCTTTGTGGAGTGGAAGAATAAAAGCAGAACGCCATAGTCTGGGTACATATGACTCGAGTAGTGAGCTATTAATCAGGATGCTGATAGGGAAAGCAATACTGACAGAGGCAATTTTTAAGAAGGAGGAGGGAATGTTGTCAGGAGCATTGGTGCAAGGTTTAAGTTTAGGGAGAAGTTTCTTTATGAGGTAGGTGGATACAGGTTTAAGTTCAAAAATAGAGGGAGTGGGAGGAGAGGGGTTGGAAGCTTGGGAGGAGGGGGGTAGAGGGATGTTATTGGGGAAGGTTTTGGTTAACTCAGCAATAGAAGAGGTGAAGAAGGTGTTAAATAGTTTGGCAATTTCTTGGTCAGATTTGCTAGTGTCAGGACAAGGGTTATTTGTGGTACCAGGCTTGAGAAGGGATTTAATAGAGTTCCAGAATTGTTTGGGGTTCTTTGTGTGATTAATTTGTAAGTGGTTGTAGTAGGATTTTTTGTCTATAATGACTTGTTTTTTGGCTAGGCTTCGCAGCTGTTTGTATTTTAGTAAGAGTTTAGGCTGTTTATGATGGAGATAGCTTTTCCAAGATTTGTGTCTTTGTTGCATAGTTTTCTTGGTTGCTTTTGTAAACCAAGGGGCTGTTTTGGATTTAACTCTTTTGGTTCGGGTTGGAGCTAGGGAGTTTAAGACAGAAAGGAATGTAGAGTTGAAGAAGTCAATGGCTTCGTCTAGAGGCAGGGTTTTTAGTGGGTTCCAGTTAGTGAGCTTAAGAGAGTCAGAGAAGGTCAAGGGGTTAAAGTTAGTTAGGTTACAAGTATGTAGGAGCTGGTGGGAGTATGGGGAAGAGGATGTGGCTCTGTGGGTGAAAGGAGGGAGGTGGTCTCCTAATGGGTCGGGAGTGACACCAGATGTAGTGATTTTGTTTGGGTGGGACACTAGGATCTAGTCTAGGATGGAGACTGGGTGTTTGGTCTTGTTGAGCCTAGTAATGGAGTGAATAAGTTGATTAAAGTTGAAGAGATTGATTGATAAGGTGGGATTAGGGGCGATGATTTTTTTGCCAGTCAATATTTACGTCTCCCATTATGTAAGTTTCGTGTTTAATATTTGAGCAGGTCCAGGACAGGAAGTCTTCCAAGATATTGGTGTTATTACCAGGGGGAATGTAAAGGGAGATGATGCAGATACGTTTATGGTAATTTAATTTTAGCATGCCAGTTACTAGTTCAGTGTTATTAAAGAATGGAATAGGATTTGAGAAGGGAGTAATGGATAAATGATTAGAATAAATTAGTGCTACTCCACCACCTCTTTTATTTAGGTGGTCAGACCAGAGGCATTGAAATCTAGTGGGAAGGAATTCTGAGTCGGTTATGTATGGTTTTAGCCAGGCTTCAGAGATGGCTACTATGTCAGGTGAGTTATGGTTGAGCCAGGCATGAAAGAGGGTAATTTTATTAGTTAAGCTTTGGGCGTTGATGGTGACGAAATTGAGGTCTTTATGGATATGTCTGTTGTTGGAGCTATGGTTTTTTGTTTGAGAAGTGTTTGGTCCAGGGTTGGGATGAATGTCACCTGCTAAGAAGAGGCATGAGAGAAGATGAATAAGTTTTTTAGGATTGTGTTTGGTTAGGAATGGATGGTAGGGTGTGGGTTTAAATTTGTAGAAATTTGAAGGGATTTGGAAGAGTTTTAATGTTAATAGAAAGGTGGGGTGAATGGGGTTTAGAGAGACAGAGATGTTGTAGAAGTTATTTGAATGGTTGGGGTATGGAGGTGGAGGTGGAGGGTGTATGTGGAGGTTTGTATAAGAGATGGCATGGTATAGAGGAAGTAGAATGAGGACTAGGAGTGTTGTAGGGGTAAGGATTGTGGAAGTAAAAGAGGGCATTTGTAATTGAAGTTTGATTTGAGGAGATAGGATTATGGAGGTTAGAGAGAGATAGGAAGGGCAGGTGAATGGGAGGAGGAGTATTGAGTAGGGTGTGCTTGGTGGAGAGGGAGGAGTTATGTTGTGATGGGATTGGGTGTTGTAAGAGGGAAGGAGTATGGGATGGCAATAAATGTAGGAGCACTGGGGGTGGGTGGAAATTGGGGGCAGGGTAGGGGAGCAGAGTGAGCCTACAGGGCGAATGGAGCAGGATAGAGCAACAGGGCAGAAGAGTCCAGCTGAAAAAGTATCAGCCTCTGCAGGTAAGAGCTGAGGTAAGTAGGAGAAAGTATAGTAAGGCTGGGTGGAATTTGATAGAGATTGAACAACACAGGGGAAGATAAATAAATATAATGTTGGGAGAGAGGAGTAAAGTTATGGGATAACTGGCTTTAGAAGTAGATTAGAGGTGAAGGTGGATAAGAGAAAAAGAAAAAATAAATAAAATAGAATAAGAGTAGGCAAAAAGGGGGGATGGTGCCACCACCTAGTGGAGAGAGAAGAAAAGGCAGGCAAAGAGGGAAAAGGGAAATAAAATAGCTCAAATGGGCAAGTGACTAAGGTAAAGAAAAAGTAGAGGTAAAAAGTAATGAGAGAGTAAGTCTCCAGTGGGATACAATGAATGGGATAGGAGGCTGGAGGTCAGTAAGTTAGAGGGGAATCTTTGCAGTCTGCGGTAGGCTGCTGAGCCACACACACTGAGGGGCAGGCTAGCAAATAAGGATATTTAGATAATTGAGTTTGTTGTAAGGCTACATACATTTGCTGAGAACAAAATAGGTAAGGGATTCCGCACTGAGGTTCTTTTCAGGTAAGCCCAGACTAGTGAGCAGGAAAAGTCCAGGTGGGCCGACTTGGCTTTTTGCAGAATGAAGTCTGTGTAATTCGGGAGGTAGAGACAGACCTTCAAGAGAGGAGTGCTGTAAAAGAGAGGGGGGAAAAACAAACAAAAGTAAGTATAGGGAGAAGAGAGGAGGAGGAATGCATGTACTAGACAGTATAGGAGTTGGAGTAGATATGGAGGAAAAGTGTAAGGAACAAAATGAGGAGTAGGTCTGGAAGAAGGGTATAAGTGAGGGAGGGCTAAATTAAAGGTAAAAGTGATTGAGAACAGCTGCTGAAGAAGAAAGCAAGAGAAAGACAAGGAGAGAGAGCAACACAGACAAATATTATTACCTCTACCAACTAGTGCAGTCCAAAGTCAAATGCAGTTATACAATTTAGATGTTTGGTGTGGGGAGCAGAGAAATACAGTAGTACAATAACAAGTTCAGGCAGGTAGCCCTATCAAACTAGAGAAATGTGCACCTCATAGAACGGGAATGGTTGACTGGAGCATTGTTTATGAGTGTTATGCTGCAGTATGGAAAAACTGCTGGACTGATTCTAAGAAAAAGACCTGGTCATCTTCCTGTGAAAATTTTTAGAGGGGGTAGACTCTACAGAAGAGTGTCTGTATTCTATGGACTTTGACTCCTAACTTCTTTGCCACTGCAGAAAAGAATTACTGGATGGTTGCCATGTGTGTGACTTTCGGGGGGAGGGGGTGAACGTTCGTCTGTATATTTTTTTCCTTTGTTAAGAAAGTTATTTTTCCTCTGTATTATTTGCACTGCACTGGAATTCATTTAGCCATTCATGCTGAATTCCTGTTTTGATTTTTCCACTTAGTTCACTGACTACTAGTTTAGTTCAAACCAGGTGTGGAAGCTATCTTGAAGCAATAGTGGTTTGTGTAGTGGCAGCGCATCAAATCCTGCTATTTATGGGTAGCCTACAATTAGCTGGTCACAGTTATAGCTGTTTTTCATTTACTTTCTAATGTGTGCTTTATACTTAAATCAGCTGTGCTTAGCTCTGCTGCGTACACCACTGGTTAAGTTGTAGCTGGATAGTAGTTAGGATACACAAGTGAAGTTTTTCTTTAGCCACCAATGTTAGGAATCTTTCTTCCTTCCTGTCTTGGGCAGCTGGCACCAGACAGCTTCTAAGCTTTTAAAGATTTTCTCTGATCCAGGCTGAAATGAAACTGCATGGAACAGAAATGTTACTTGCTGCACAGATCTGCACATTGCTATTTCCTATGGACTTAATTTGAGTGCATAATATTCTATCCTCTTCCTCCCTACCCGTTCTTCCCTCTAAGTTCCTGTAAATAATAGCACTGGCTAGCATGGAGAAAAAGCAGTCTGCCTTCTCTTCCACTGACAGCCATATATCACTTTGTTTTCTAAGGCAGCATAATAACTACCACATGTTCAGTGAAAATGAACTCTTTACTAACCAAGTTGAATCTGTATGTGAGAGCTGTAAACACATAGCTAATTTGGAGCTGGCTCTCTCACAATCATATGCATGCAGTGAGCATCATACTGTTTCTTACCAACATATACAAATGCAACATCCTCATACTAGTAGCACTAAACAGTTATACTCTTATTCCATTAAGAAATCACTTGCTAAGCTTCCCAGAATTTGTAAGACTATGCATTAATGAAACCCATCTGCTACATAACAAAACGTGTCACAAACAAGAAAATATACTTGATCCTAGCAACAGTAAATTAACTTCTTGAAATCTCCTAGTAATTGATAACTCCATTGATTGCATAGTCAGTGGGCTGAACAAGGGCAGGGTTACAGTCAGTTATCTCTCAGGAGCCAGGGACACTTATCCCCCCCCCTTCAATAAGTATAACTATAACATGATCATAGGCTATCTGGAGTGAATAATCTGGCATGAAAACTCAAAAGACAAGCAGAAGGAATTGCTGAAATAAGACTCTGGTCTTGAGGGTGTATCTTCATATCACTGAGAATAGACTCAAATAAATTATATTTATCCAGTTGATAAAAGCAACTAAGCTGGTGTAATTTTAGTGGGGTACCAGGATGTGTCTTCCAAGAACAAGATGACTGATGGTCTACACCACTCATTCAAGGCCTTCTACATACTGACCAAAACTTTTTCTACCTCCATTCTGTCTTTTTAGGTAGCTGCAAGGGAGTTTACAGTGTCAAGCTCCAGTCATAGTGCATTGCTGACTGAATGTCATTCACATATTTCCTTAATTAGATGAGTTACTCATCTTTAAAGTGTCTTTGTTCCAGATGTTTAAAGTCATTACGATGTGTTTCTTCTCTGGAGTTCCAGATAAATGTTCAGAAATCCTTCTTGACCCTTGTATCTCAGGATTGTCTCAGACTTCAGACAGAGTATATCAGGAATGTAGGGTCAATGGCATCTTGCCAGGTTTCACATGAAAAAGATTCAATGTTTTTTAAAAAAACACATGGACCCAACAATTATCCTCTGAAATTTTAGATTCTAATCATGGGTTTTGTGGGGGAAAAAAAGAACCACACTGGTGGAGACAACAGATACAAGCAAATCAGGGTCTCCCTTTTTCTCCTCTATCTCTAAACCAGTCTGTAATTATGGACACCTTAGATTTCTATTGGGGGCAGTTTCAATGGGTATAAAGTTGCAAGGTGTGTAGAATGTCTGAGAAAGACCAAAGCATGTAAATGTTAAAGAGATGATGGCTGTGATCCATGCCTTAAAATCTGTTTTTCACAGATGGTCCCCAAGACTTCTTTAGGAAATTACAGAATACACCACAGTGATGTGGTACCAAAACAAGCAATGGGCCACAAGGTCATACTTTCTGGGCAGGCTGACTGTGGTGGCTTGGATAGTAGCCCTTCAGCACTCCTTTATCCTCTTAGAATCTTAAACTCTGTCAGAACAAAACTTAGTAGCAGACAAGCTGAACAGGACCAGAATGTATCCTCATGAATTGAAACTGAATGGGGGTCTTCCAGGAATTGATACAATTGTGGGCAACTCTTCAACTAGATCTGTTTGCCTCCTTTCAAAACAAACAATGAACAAAGTTTGCTCCAGGGCCCTTTGCATTCAAGCCTGGAAAACAGATGCATATTCATTCCTGTGGACAGGAATTTTCCTTTATGCAGTTCCACCCTTTCTACTGATATCCAGGATAATTCTGAAAATTCAGACAGACTTTCCGAAAATGATTGTGGTGACTGCCTTTTGGTCTAGGCAACATCGGTTCTCCCTTCTTATGGAAATGGCCAAGGGCCATCCTACAAGCTCCCTCACAAATTGGATCTACTCACACAAGACATTGTGAGTTCGATGCACCCTAGTCTCAAACATTTTCAGCTGTCTATTTCCAGGACAGGCTTTGCTAAAACCATTCTTATAGGTTCATAGGTTTATAGGTTCATACTAGGCTATCTGCCCTAGGGCATTTATAAGCCTAGCCAGAATGTGTTTGGCTTTCGTCACCCATTTTAAACTTATTTTGCTATGCCCTCTTTTTCGAGGTTAGTATACTGTGCCTCTGTCTAACAGTGACACAGAAGTGATACCCGGGGTAAACCTATGATCTCCCATCCACTCATCAAGATTCCTCTTGAAGAGAGTCAATGAGGGACTCTGCCTAACCTGGACTGGGATTTTATTCCAGAGTGAAGGGAGCCTCTGAGTTTTGAATCTGTCCCTCCAGCATGTCCTATTTATTTCAGTGCTGAGGTTCAAGTCTCTCGAGCGCGTAGCTCGATGGGATTTGGATTTTCTGAGGTGCAGCATGTCCATTAATTCCGGGTTGGACATGGCTTTATACGTCAGGCACAGATCGCCTCTGAACAGGCGGTATGCCACTGAGTAGAGCTGGAGTTTCTTTAACCGGGCAGCATATGGCATCTGTTTGAGCCCTTTGATCCTCTTGGTGAGGTACTTTTGGGGTCTTTCCAGTTGCTGCAGGTGTCTGGTAAGGTACATCCCAAAAGGGGCATTGTACTCAATTATGGGCCTGATGAGTAAAGAGGCACGATGACGTCCCCTGATCTAGATGTGAATCCCTTCATGATTAGGTGGGCTATATAAAATGTTTTTCTAACCACTTTGGCCACGTGGTTGTCAAATGAGAGATTGCTATCAACTTGGGTCCCCAGGTCCCTAATTACTTCTTCTGTACTTAATGGATTACCACCTATGTGGTAATTTGTGGGCACTTTGTTTTTGCCAAAGGGGATGACCATACACTTTTTGGCATTTAGCTTGAGGCCATGGCTCTGGCACCAGTTGTCTGTTTCTATGAGGCCCTTTTGGAGGATGCTTGTGTCGACTGAAGAGTCGATTATGGCGCCCAGTTTGCAGTCATCTGCGAACTTGGTCAGCCACAGTCCTTCCGTGTTGGCCTGTACCTCCGAGAAATATATACCGAACAAGAGAGGTCCCAGGACTGAGCCTTATGGGACCCCACTTGTAACTAGTTTGGAGTCTGACATGGCTCCAGCAATTCTAACCATGTGGGTTCTGTCCTTGAGCCAGTTTGCAATCCATCTAGTGACATAGGGGTTTATATTTAAGCTGGTGAGCTTATCTATAATGCCCGAGTGGGGTATTGTATCGAAGGCTTTTGCGAGGTCCAGGTAGGCTGTGTGGACCACCTTCCCCTCGTCAATGGCCTTGGTGACTGTTTCAAAGAAATCAACCAGGTTTAAGAGGCAGGATCTGCCCTTAACAAAGCCGAACTGGGTAGGATCCAGTGTTTGTAGGTCCCCAATATCTTTATTTATGAGGTCCATGATGATCCTTTCCATAGCTTTGCAGACCAAGCTAGTCAGGCTTATGGGGCGATAGTTTCCAGGATCCGTTGAGGCACCACCTTTATGGAGAGGGACCACTGTTGCTGTACGCCACTCTTTGGGCACATATCCTGTAGTAAGGCTGAGATTGAGCAGTAGTTTTATGTTTGGGTTTAGCTCTTCTTGGAGTTCATGTAGGACGCAGCCTGGGACACCATCTGGTCCCATTGATGCTGTGATTTTTGCTTTGGAGAGGATGGCTCTTACCTGAGCATCTGAGATGTCAGGGGGGCAGCACTCTGCTGGGATAGATATTTGCCCTTTTGGTGGGAGAAGTTTGCGCTGTACCTGTCAGCTAGGATGTTGGCAATGTCTGTGGGTTCGGTGTATTTTTTGTCATTTTGGACTAATTCTGAGCATATCTGGGAATTACCACCCAGGTTCCTAACATAACTAAAGAAAGCCTTGTGATTATCCTTAGTGTCCTGTGCAATTTTTCTCTCGAAGCTAGCCTTAGACAATTTTATGTGTGCCCGTAGTTTTTTGCTAATACTGATCAGTGATGCCTTCCCTTTTTGGGATTTTGCTCTATCATTTAGTAGCTTCCTCCTTCTATTGTATAGTTTGTTTATGGCTGGGGCCCACCAAACAGGACGTCTGCCTTTGGAGGATTGGGTCTTGGTTTTATTTGGGATCGCATGATCCATGCATTCCTCATGGGCTCCTGGATCCATATCCTTCCTCCTCTCAGGTTTAATAGGCTTTGGTAATCAACCCATATAGCCTAAAGGCTTCTGCAGCAGTGGGAATGATTGGTATGGTACAGTAAGTTGCAGTTTTACCCATAGCAGTAGATGTGCAAAGTCCTCACTGCTGTAGTACCCGTACCCACTGTTCATCCCCTGTTTTTTGTATATAGGTACTGGTTGTGATATAGGATTGTTTCTTTCTGTTTTTTTTTTCAGGATGAGTGTACCTGTTAGAAATTCCTAAAGATTCTTCACTCTGACTGCTGATTTTCCCTCCACAGGGTTGCCCAGTCAGCGGTTGGAGTGAAAGTGTGATAGGGAGCCAGAGCTTTTGAAAGTTGGATGGCCACTGTGTCTTGGGCATGACACATTAAATGTAGCTTAAAGGCTATTGCAGAAGTGAGGTATTCAAACATCTACTGTTATGGGTAAGTGCATCTCACACAACTGTTCTATTTTCCTTACAGAATAATGCAGATAATTCAAAACAGCCACTTGGTGATCATATGTCTAAGCTTACATCAATCTGAAGTTGTCTTATAAAGCCCACTTTCTGTGGGTTTATCCTTTATCTGTCTGTGGACACATTTCCTTTTTATGAAAATACTTCATCTGGTCTAGCTTGAGGTTCATTTTCTTTCAGGTTCATAAATATTTATGGCATGATGTTTTGTGGATTTTTAAATTTCCCTTTTTTTCCCTTCTTCTACCACACCCTATGGTATGCAGTTAGCATATACTTTAACTCAACATTTTACCGTACTCTTCTATACTTAAGCCCCACTTGTTAGCATCAAAAGACAGTCTTTGATATTGGCAGAAAAATAGAACAGGCATTTATTAATATTATAAGACAACTGAGCATTTCAACATCAAAATAAAAGCATCATATGTTCACAGAGACATCAAGATGGTAAATCCCTCAATTACAGGCAGAAAATTAAAGCAATATGTACTCTGCATTACAACGTAGTAATGATTCAATTCTACTAGCTTTTACAGTGAGCAAAATATGTACAATGACATAATGCATCTAATGGTGTAATAACAATTGAATACCATAGTGTTATCAGTCCATTTCTACAAAGCAGTGTCATAATCCAGTGTCATTTTATGTAGACCTTGTCATGTGCTCTTTTACCAGGCAGACTGAATCCTTGATTTTTGTCATATGTCCTCTTTTTTTCCCTTGTAACATTTCTTTGTTACTGTGCACAGTTCAGTGCATGTTGTTTGTCTTTGAACATACAGCTCCATTCTTTTAACAGTCCTTGGTAAGTATTAACTGATCTTGTACAATACAGTCAGTTACATACTCAAAGAGGCATTTTCCTTTTGTTTAGGAAATAAATATGGCAAAATCAATGTAAAGAGACTGCTATACTAACCACAGAAAATGAGAACATGCTCATTAAAAACTCTTACACTTTGCATTACTTACCTATCATACCAGACCTGAAGACCACACAACTTTGTGGTAGGATAGCCATTTTTCATTGAAGGTTATTTCACTTATTTATGAGACTGACAGCCCATTTGATTGCTACCTGAAACATTACGTTTCCTACTTACCTCATACCTGTTCTGTTCCATTTATGGATTTCAAATATCCCTTTAACACCCATTGATTGTTCCCTCCTGTGCCATCCATTTGCAAAATGACATCTCCCATAACCCTTCCTAACTTAACTCCCTCCCACCAATCTTAATTTATGGCAACACAATTTCATCTGTGTATCCCTGTGCAGCCTACTGAACACGCTTTTCCTCTGGAATACATAAACAATACTCCGTACATTCCTTAACAATATTTGGGTCCCTCTTTCCTCACTTTCCTGCAGCCATACTCTTGTTAAGTCAGAATGAATAAGAATGAACTGGACACTCCCAACCACCACTAGAGGCATCACTCCACTGCATTGCTTAACATATAGATAATTGACTCTGGTGATTTTGGCATACCAATCATCCTTAGTCTCCGTACCGCTCTGTACTCAACAGCTATAATTACTGTAATAAGCATCCTGTGCCACTAGTCATGTGACAGTCAGGGTCTACAGTTTTATGATCCACACTGCTGATTTCCAAATAATATATGAGGAGCAATTAGCCTTGATAGTTTATGGTTAATGTGTTCTGCTGCCTCTGGTAATTGTCAACACCTGCCATACCCAAACAAGCCTTACACTGACCACCAATAAAGCAGATTAGAGTTATAATTGCTGGATTCCCAGGATCTTACTCACCTTATACTGAGTTTAGTGCCTATCAGTGCAGTCTTGCTAACAGTAAATCTGGCCAGGGTTATTTTGCCCACAGGTGCATAACACTTTCCAGGAGGAGTTTATATCAATTCAGTAGCAACACCCCCTTTCCTGTCTTGACTGTTGTGCTGCCACTAGCTGCACCTCACTGGTACATCAAGAACATAATTACCGTACTGCAAAAAAAAAAAAAAAGATAACATATTTATTGCTTGTTCTTAAATTAACCTAAAGCATTAAGTATGTGTATAGTAACAATAGTTCAATCGCTAGCTTTTAATTCAATAAAGGTGTTAATATGGTTTCATTATTTTTATATAATTATGAGTTCACATTTACAAACATTATACATCACATATATATTGTTTTATACAATATAGTCAATCCAGCATTACATAAATTGTTCAGTTCCTTCCTTCCTACTGTTAAACCTCATTCCTCCCCTAGAAAATTGTTCTGCATGTTTTATTCCTGCAATTTCCATTTTTCTATGTAATTTACTCCTACCCTTTTCTAAACATCCCACTTCCAGTTATTTTATCTCTGTTACTATATTCATTAATTACAGTATAGTCAGTTTAGACTTTTATTTCCATTTTCTAGTAATTTTTTTTTGCTGACCCCAGAATTAAACTTAACATGCCTTACTATGTCTATGCAATTCAGATCATGTAGCCCATCTCAAAAAATAATTTCCGTAGTGTTTGCACTCAATCAGTATCTCTTTGACAATTGGAAGGAGACAGACGATAAATCAAGATTAGTAATTGCCTTTATACATATTGGTAAGTGACCAACTACAACCTACCTATTGAAACTAAATAGTAAACTTGTTTACATGAAATAAATACAATTAAGTTGAACACTGTAAAATCAAATACGCAAACTATAAACTTGCACAAAGAAAACTAAAATTGTGCTTAAACAGATGACATAAAGAAGTCTATTTAGTAGCTTTGGTTTTAACAAATTTTATCTAATGTAATCATATTTACTGTATCTGTAAATTCAAGGTTGTCCAGAAAATGTGTTACATAGATCAGTGCTTTATCCCAGTTAATAAATATAAATAAATGCATAAAACCTATCACTGCCAGTAGCAAAAAATATACTTCATTTTCTCTGTTTGACTTGTAAGTCAAACATCAGTTGAACAGAAGAATGTATGCAATGCATAATGTTTGTAACTGTGAACACGTTATGTGGTTGGATTTTGTTTTTTAATATAAATAAATGTTTGCATCTGTTTTAAGTGAAAATTCAGTAAAGGTGTTAAAAAAAACAAAAACATACTGGATCCAGTACTTACCAACATGGGAGAGTGCTGTACCCTCACCCCCCCCCCCCCCGTGCCACATCCTCTCTATTGAGGTCGGCTCACAAAGCTGTCTCCTTTGAAGTAAAAATCAACCTGGAAAACTCAGCTTAACCAGTAACAGTTAGGAACTATTCTCATGTAAACTACATCATTTTAAGTGACAATTTGTCAAACTTTAAGGTTCCCCCTAACTCTGAGATTACAGCCACCTATGGAGAAATATTCACAGGGTTCCTATACAAACATGTGAATGGCTGCATAGAAGCTGCCATACCTACCAGAAGAAAACCAAAACAAACAAAACAAACCCAATGGGGGAATCCTCACCTAAACTGGGTATTTAATAAAAGAAGAAAACTTATGGCCAAAATCAGAAGGAACAATTCCTTTAAAGACTTGTCTCATACAATTAAACAGGAAACTAAGATGTCTAAGTCAAACAAGGCCAACTACAAGCTTCACAAGCTAAAGCCAATCACAAGGCATTTTTTCAGCTGTGTATAGAACCTTAAAGGTCACAGACAACAGTGTGCTGAATTGGTAGTGAATGGTACCACTTTCACCAATCAGGGTGACATCCAGATTTACTGACTGATAAATTCAGCTCAAACTTCACTCCCCCACCCCCCAGTTCCACCAGGTGAAATCCCCTCCAACATACTATCCCCCAACTATCAGCAGGGACCAGGTGCTGACAACATTTGCTAAAGCCAAGAACACCACCTCCATGGCTCCTGATAACATCCCTGGTTACCTCCTGAACAGTCTAAAACATGACCTATCAAGAGCACATGGGGCACTCTTCAGATGCAGCCTTGAAACAGATTACATTCCAAGTGAATAGAGGACCACAACAGTCATTCCCCTCCACAAAGGTAGACCATCAACTGACCCAGGGAACTACAGCCCAATCAGTCAAACAAGCCTAATATGCAAAGCCATGGAATGAATTATCATGGAAATGATAAACAAGGAACTTGTCAACCTACAGATACTGGACCCATCTTAATTTGGCTTTGTCAAGGGAAAGTCATGCCTACTTAACCTGGTAGACTTCTTTGAGAGGGTCACCAAGTCAATGGATGGGGTTAAAACAGTACATACTGCGTATCTTGACCCAGCCAAGGCATGATACAATACTCCACTCATACAATGTTGACAACCTTCTGAGTTGGGTATAAATCCCTACATAACCCACCAAATTGCCTGCTGACTCACAGACTGGACCCAAGAAGTCAGGATCAGTCAGGTCACCTCCAACAAGAGACTGGTCACCAGTAGAGTACCCCAGGGCTCCTTGCTTGGCCCGCTCCTGTTTGGCATCTACATCTTGGAGGTCAAGCTTGATATTCAAAGCCTCTGGCTTACCAAGTTCACAGAATGACTGTAAATTAGGAGCTATAACAGATTTCCTCCAAGACACCAACATCTTGCAAGAGGATTTAACATAGACAAATGATTGGTGCCAAAGCCATGCCCTGAAACTCAATGCCAAAAATGCTTTATAATGCTATTTGGGAAACTGTAAACCCAAATTAATTACTCTATTGATAAAATGTAGATAGCAATTTGGCCTTTGACCAACACATAGCTATGATAGTAAGAAAATCATTAGATATTGCCCAACTTATAGATAAGAGTATGGCATCCAGGTCCAAGGAAGTTATAGTATGACTCTACTTGGCTCTTATCAAACCTATCATTGAATACACTTCCAAAGGTTTCTCACAGGATAATTCATTACATGAATACCCTGTCCTACACTTATCCTCTAAAGCCTCTGTGTCTGTATTCAGTCTCCTGCAGAATTGCTGAGAGCGAATCTTTGCCTGGCTTATAGGGTTTTGTCAGACTCAGTCCTGATGGATCTGTTGCACATGCACAAAATACACAACACCAGAAATACTAGATCCAGGGATCTGAGCTTTTCATGTAACATAAATAGAATGTGTTGAAGAAACAGACGTGTCACAAAGGATCCCCATGCTAGAGAATAGGCTCCCCATCCATGTAAAATATAGTTCATCCCTGACCCTAGACAAACAAAATCTTGACAATTCATGGGAAATCCTAAATTTACCCCTGAGCTGGCCTCCATGTCCCTCCCTTACAGACAGAGGCCATCAATAAGAAAAGTATCATCGTAACACCCTCCCCCTTACAAATCCATAGTTTCGTCCTTACTAATACCCCCCCCCCCATACAGATGCACATTATACTTGGGACACAAGCTGTTTGGAGTGCATGGCTAGGCTTGTAAGGGCCCAAGTGGCCATTATCCTAGTAACAGTCTATGAACCTATACAACTTCCTGTATGTTTTATGGAAAAGCACATGCAAATTTACTTAGCCTATTACACTTTTCCTATGAAAACAATTACATTTACTTTAGCATAGAACAAGTTCACTACATTTCTCCTCACTTTCTGGTCCTCAGTTTGTTTTGTTGGGACCGCACCAACAAATGAAGTCTAAGGGTTAAAGCTTCATTTTAAGTTATGCTGCTGAGTCCTCTGCCTTGATAAACTGTCAGCATTTGTACTAATGACACCATTCCAGTGCTGAATTATCATTGTATATAACTTTAATCCCAAATTTCATCTAAGAACATTGCTATTTTGTCTAATGGCTTTAAGAAACCAATTCAGAAGGTTATGGTCTGTAACTGTTGTGAACTTTTTGCCATATAGACAGGCTTGAAACATTTATAGACTTCATCTTGCTTGCAAACATTCCTTCACATCTGCATATGACTCTACTCCTGGTTGAAGTTGATGACTAAGAAATACTGGAAAATCCTGTGAAATCTGCTTAGAGTATAAAAATGCCCATGCACACAACCTTCTGGAATTTATTGCATGCTTGGGAACCAGTCAATGAGACCATCTTCATCCCTAAAGACATTTTGATGAATTAAAATTACCAGAATGAAGTATGAAATGCTAGTCTCTCCCTTGGTGAAGGTGTCAGGGGTACTTGCCAGAAACTGTTACTTCAGGGGTTGCCGATACTTAGCCTCTCACATCTACTCTAATGCTTCATCTGTCCCAGACGTTGAGTATTCATCCTCTGTAAAGATATTTAGGGTTCTATAAGCAATGCAAAACCTGATGCTGCCATCCCCATTTGTTACTACCACCATGACGGTCAGGTGCTGTTGGCTGGCTGGGTTACCTCAGACAATAACTCCTGCAGTTCCTCCCATATGGTTTTCTTAACTTGCTTAGGTACCCAGTTAGGATCCGGTATGGCTATTGCTTTCCTGACACTGTGGCGTAGCAGTGAATGAACATGTCCACAAACTCATGTAGTATGGCTTGAATTTCCTGAACTTGAATAAGGGATAGCTGCTGTAAGAGTACTACTTCACTCACTGGAGGAATTAGTCTGAGACTCAGTAAAAGACTGTGCTGCCAGATACTTTTCCAATTCCTGTTGTAACCTACTGCATACACTAGGTGCTAGGTCATCATCAAACTAACATGTCAGAATGCAGTGGCGGCTGGTGACTTCAAATCAAAGGGGGGCTGCAGGAGACAGCTGAATGGGTGGGGTCAATAGGAAGGGGTGCAGCCAACTAGAAACGGGAGGAGCTATGCTCAAAACCACAGAAACTAAATATACTGCCCTGGGTGCCAAACCATCATTATGAGAGTCCAATCAAGACACAATGAAGTGTAGAAGAATAAAAATATTTCAATGCATTGGCTGCATGACAGCTTAATATCTAGATGGAAACAAAAAAGGTTGTGAGGCATGAAAATATAAATTACTTTTTTTTTAAAATACATTAATGGAATGTCAGTCAACATCAAGTATAAGAAAAACAAGCAGCACTCAACTCAAACCACTTCTTGCACTGCAGTTCTAATTATAATTAATATTCAGCTTTATTAAAGTACCAAGTAACATGCTGAAAGTAGAAATCTCTGATGCCCCAACTTGTAAAAATGTTCCTTATCCAAAAAAAGACCTGCTGCCTGACATCTACTTGTTTCATGGGGAAAACATGATCAAAGTAAAAAATTAAAAGCAAACAAGAAATAAGCTCAAGATACATTGCTTAAAAGGATTACCATACAGGTTATGGGCCACACTAAAAGGATTACTGTACAGGTTATGGACCACACGATTGGCATTCTGTTTATGGGTAAAGCCTGCAGAGATGACTGAAAGTCTCCAAGTGTAATGAGACTCTTAAAATAATGTAATCCTGTCCTTTATTACAAATGCTGTCATATGCATTTCAATACCCAAGGCATTATCTAGTTAAGTATTCTCTACATGGCAACAGAAAGGCTTTCAATGTTGGCAATTCTTTAACAGTATGCTTATTAAAGCTTACTTGCATCTTGCAATCTCAGCCAAGCTTACCTAATGGTCATTAAAGTATTGCTACTTAAACACAGAGCAACAGGCACTTTGAGTAATAAGCATAAATCAACAGTACAAAAAATATGACAGAAACCAGACCATTCTGTAAAAATAAAGGTAAAGCCACTCTAGTACTTGTGTCTACCTTGGATGGGGGGATACTCTGCACATTTACACTGCATAACTACTCCTTGCCTTGCTTCGACACATCCAGAGTCACTACATGGGGGAGTGGGGTGCAACAAGTATGTCACAGTTTGAAATGTCTCTGACTGACTTGTGATGGCCCTGACACATTTGTCATACCTCTCAACCTCAGAGCAAGAAATCTGGACAAAGCCATACAAAGAAATGGGACAAAGGCCCAAAAATAAGGACAGCTTTTAAAATATTGCTCTTATAAACTTAGAAAGATAATAGAGGTCTTGCATTAGTATGAATTTTCTGAATGGTATGAAACCTGAAACTCAAATGTCTGTCATTATTTTCTAACTTCAGTTTTAATGATTTGTCACTAATTTGCCAAAAAGCACAATTTTATGAAAAATGGACCAAAAATGTGATGTAAAAATATAAAATAGCAATACAATACAGCTGGGAACCTGTCAAAGAAGGGATACTTTAATATTAGTACTGCTAAATTGAGCAGCTGCCAAAATAAAAGAATCTACATGCATTTCTGAAATAAAAGTTATCTAACTGATTATTACAGTTATTTCTTAATTATAAACCCTCCATGTTTTCTTCCAAAATTGCTATTTTGCGGAGGGATCATTAGGGGAAGAGCAACATTTTGAGCCAAAATCAGGGACAGTTGAGAGGTTTGGCTATGCCTAATTCTGTAAAGCAATTTATTTGCATGTACCTCTCAACCTGTTAATGCAATACATCTGGACAAAGCCAAATATATTTGGGGAACATATAAACAGTACTAAAAATTGCTCTTGTATAAACTGAGACAGTTGATAGAAGAGGTCTTACTTTAGCATGCATTTTTTCTGAAGGTTATGAAGTCTGACACTCTGTGTCATTATTTAGTGACTTAATTCCTAAATGATTTGCCAGAAAACCACAAATTTGTATGAGGAACAAACCAAAAATAAGAAGCAAAAAATCTATTCATTCTTTGAAAATCTGGACAGTTGGGAGGTATGGTTCAGCTGGGGCTGCCTAGGTTTGCCGACTTTCCCCCTCACAAAACCATGGTCAAATGGAGCCTCCCCCTGCAGCCATTCCAATGATCCATTACTTGGCTATTTCACTCCATTTACCATAAACACTAGTGTGCATACTAACTTACTTCTATGATGATTTGAACTTCATTTGAAAGTATTATTTTGCATTTTACAGCACAAACACTAAGACATCTGCTAAACAAACTTGGCATTAAAACTTCTCTGCCATTGAAACTCACATTCATTGAAACAACATTGAAACCCACATTCAAAGAAAATACATTTTACCCGTGGCAGATAAAGATTAATTTTGGGCTGTTTTCAAATCATAGGCCACTTGCATATGAAACATACATGTGCTCTTTGATACACCTTCCTATTGCTTTGAACATTTTTCCAGTAAGCAATGAAACAAAACGCATGCACCAATGACAAAACTGCCTAATTCAGAACATTTCCATCATAAAAGTCTACTCAAACATGTACAGTCCACTATTATCAGTAAATATGCACAAGTCTACAGTCCACCATTATCAGTAAATATGCACAATCTCTGAAGTAGTAAAAAAGTCATCTAAATAATTCCACGTTAAATAAATCTGTAATGAAGAGGTTGCTGCTAGCAATCACCTTTATATTTCAAATCATAGGCCCCTTGCATATGAGACATACATGTGCTCTTTGATACACCTTCCTATTGCTTTGAACATTTTTCCAGTAAACAATGAAACAAAACACATGCACCAATGACAAAACTGCCCATTACAGAACATTTCCATCATAAAAGTCTACTCAAACTTCTACAGTCCACTATTATCAGTAAATATGCACAATTCTACAGTCCACCATTATCAGTAAATATGCACAATCTCTGAAGTAGTAAAAATGTCATCTAAATAATTCCACGTTAAATAAATCTGTAATGAAGAGGTTGCTGCTAGCAATCACCTTTATATTTCATGGTTTCATTGAAAAATAAAGTGTCTGATGCCCCTGAGGAATAAATTTCCTAAATTACATTTAAAATAAGCTAGTAATATTGCAATAGGAAATGGATGGCAAACTGATAACAGGCTCATAGTTAGTATCTTAACTTTCAGTACGGCAGCATTCACCCCTTATGGGAGTAGAACCAACAACCTTCTGCATCAAAAGCAAGTGCACAACCTGTTGTGCTATTAGCAATGCGAGCTGACTTAGCATAATCAGCACTAAACTTCTCTTCCCCTGCAGCTCTCAGCTCCTTGTAAAATCTACTCAATACTCAACTGCATCTCAACTTCGCAGCACAAGAAATCAGGAAAAAGCCACATTTATTGGGGTGGGTCAAAAGGGAAAAAAACAGGGACACATTAAACATTGCTTCTATAATCTTGGAAAGCTGCTAGAACAAAATGCTGTTACCACCATACATTTTATTGCCAAGTTCCCTGTGCAAAAGAGTCAGAACAACATACCACTATGCCAAATCACCTGCTTTGTGAAAGAAAAATGCTGTGTTACCACCATACATTTTACTGCCAAGGTCCCTGTGCAAAACAGTCAGAGTAACATACCACTACGCCAAATCAGCTGTTTGTGAAAGAGAGGAAGGCTGAAACTTAAATGGCTATCATTTAATGAATTCAGTTCTCACCATAGCTGTCAACCTCTTAGTGCAAAACACCTGGACAAACCCAGTAATGAGGGAATACAGCCCTCAAACATATTCAGTGAATTCAGTTCTTGCCATAGCTGTCAACCTTAGCACAAAAAACCTGGACAAAGCCAATGACAGGGTAATACAGTCCCAAAAATAAGGACAAATTTCAAATAGTCATCTTATAAACTTAGAAAATCGCTATAATAAAAGGTTGTGTTACTATATATTGACTGGTAGAATAAAAAGTTGTTTTACTATGTATTTTCTGAAGAATATGAAGTCTGAAATTCAAATGCCTGTCAATTTTACTTCTGACGGAACAAAAACAATTTTCAGCAGAGGCCCAGAGAGAAATGCTGTAGACACATGTCTTTGTAAAATGGCAGGACACCAGAGAAAATCCACACAAACACAGGGATAGGATGCAGACTCCACACAGAAAGCACCCCAGCCAAGAATCAAACCAGAAAACCTATAGCTGTGAGGCAACAATACTGCCGCAGCACCATCAAATATGTAAGGCATTAAACATTCAGAAACCTGAAGTCTGAAATGCCTGTCAATTTTATTTAACATTTGTTAATCAGGACAGTCTGACTTGGAACAAAAAAACAATTTTCAGCAGAGGCCCAGGAAGAAATAATGCAGACATATCTTTGTAACATGGGAGGACACAAAAGCAAACCCACACAAACACAGGGAGAAGATACAGACCCCACAAAGATGGCACCCCAGCCAAGAATCAAACCTGATAACCTGCAGCTGTGAGGCAACAATGCTACCACTGCACCATCAAATATCAAGCATTGCAACATTTACAAACCACAAATATTATGAGGAACAGATCAGATCAAATACGAGGCAAAAATCTGCAATTTTTTTTTACAAATGGTGGTGGGTAGGTTATTTAGGTCTTTAACACCTGCATACAAGGTACAGGGTTCAAACCTGAGGTATTCCCTACCACACCACCATGAGTCTAACCACCAGTATATTGCACCTGGGGCATTTTCACACACACCTCTTGTAGCAAACCACCATACATCCAAATCCCTGTCCACACACTTACCTGCAGTAGATATTCCAAATCCCTGTAGCAAACCACCATAAATCCCGAGTAAGCTATGAAACTGGTGCAAATCCCCGCCCGTCGTGAGATCTTCCCCCAACGAGACTGCAGCAAACTCCAATCCACACCAGACCCTGTCCAACAAATTCCAGACTGCTGACGTTGCAGTCCGACCCAGACGCGTTTTCCTAGCGAGTTGCAGGACAGTCTATGCAGTTTAAAACTGCATAGACTTCTGGGAGCTCCGTTCTTCATGTTTTCCCAGTCAGGACTGCTGCTGAGACAATCTGCGCATGCTCCAGACTGTCTCAGCAGCAGTCCGGACTAGTGTGCATGCACGTAAGTCCGCAATTTTATTAATTTTTTTCTTTTTATTTCTTTATTTTTTCTTTCTTTTACAGTTGAGGGGGCTGCAGTCCGGCAGTCCAATAGCACGGGCCGCACCTGTCAGAATGTACAGTTCTGTCTCCTGCTTGACAACACCAGCACATAATTAATATCACTTTCCTTTTCTAGAGAGTAAAAGGTCCCTCCCATGCTAGCTACAGCTTATTTTGTGTAATAGAAGTAAGCACCATTAGCTTTTGTCTGACTATATAGCCTCATAACAGACCTTTTGATGCTGTTATATTTGGGTTAGATGTTCATGTGCCCACCCCATGAGTCTGCTAAGCTCACTCCTGAAATTCAACATATACTCTACAACAGAATTCTTGTGGGAATTGCATTAATCTCCCCATTCTTCAGGAATTAAGTCCAGCAGTCCCCCACCCTGGGATCATAAAATATCTCAAGAACCAAAATGTCTATATGTTCTTGGGGCACCACTATGTATGCAAAGAGATGGTCTGGTAGATATCTGTTCCACTCTTAATTAAGGTGGTCGGGCAATGGCCTTAGCATTGTCTTAAGAGTGGAGTTAAACCTGTCCGCCAACGATTTGTTTGTGGATGATATAGGGTAGTTTCCATATGCAGATCAAAAGGTCTGATATGTAGATAGCCCTTCTATTGTATTTTCCAAGGAAAATGCACCCTGCTAAACATTTCTAACAGAGAATGTGCTACATTTTCTGCCACAGTAGAGGATGAAGTCATAAGATCAGCTAGTAACATAGTCTACCACCACCGTGATACACCTCTTATTTTTGGTGCTTGAGCTAGTAAGAGATCTCACAATATCCATGACTACCCTGTGAAATAGTTTCTCAATAACATGTAAAGGCACCAAAGCAGAGTTAAGTTTTTCTCCTATCTTGCCACCCTTTTGACACTGCTTACACATCTTTCAGTACTCTCTCATGTTTTATGCAATGCCTGGTCAATAAGAATTTTGTGTAAGCATATATTTTGTACATTTTATGCCCAGGTGGCCTGAAAAGGAATAATCATGGGCTGGAGCCAGGAGTGCTGAATGATAGGATCTTGCTGAGTCACTTGTCCCTCTAGACAGCTGGGTTTCAAATTTAGCCTTAATTCTAATAGCCATCTCTTTCCTTGAAGTAGCCCTTTCTGGGAGGAAGTCTAGCACCTCCTGACAAAAGAAGCACAGTTTCAGGATTCCTGCTACCACCTAGACATCTCCCTGAAATAGCCATATCACCATCTTCTGTTGGAGGTTTGGGCATTGCATTTGTCTCCCCCTGTTACCTTTGCAAAATTATTGCTTCCATGCCTAGATGTGCATAATTGCATATGTGCAAAGTCATCAAAGTCATTACCTATTTGAACATCTCCTGGGATATCATCAAGCACAGCCACATTCTTGTTTTCCTGCCAACCTTCCCAGTCTAAATGAACCTTGGTCTGTTGCAGCTGAAAAGCTAAGTACCCATGGGCCCAGCTGGAGGGGACTGCCCAGATAATATAGCACTGACCTTGGCATATCGGCTCAGTTTTCACACACTCACTCTCATGCTTTTGGTGCACTGTCATCAGCTCTTTTGTACGTTTGTACTGTTTTTCTATTCCTTCTCTCTTCTTCTTACTCTCAGAAGCTCCAGGCACTCTCACTTTATCTCTCTCTCTCTGCTCTTATTGTATCACTCTACCTCACTCTGTTTCTCTTTAATCTTTTTCTGTTTCCACCTCAAGCATTTTCTTTCTTGCAGCTGATTAAAAGCATCACATTTTGGATTTCAGCTCCATTTTCTTTTTCTGTTTTTTTTCCCCAGTTCAAGTCGCAATCTGAGGTCAGCTGAAGATAGTCAGAGTTGTTTTTTAGCATTCTGTGCACACACAGCTACTAACAAGACTGTTGCCACTTTCAGTGGACCAGGTCTTAGCAGCACGCAACACAGTTATTATTTCATCACTGGTCATACCAGCAGGCTGGATTCCCTTTGGTTTGCATTTTTAAGTCAGCTGTGACGATGGCATTTATTCATACTCCACAGATCTAATTTTTGAATGTAACTTAACTAGTTTGATTAAAAAATAACTGCTGTGTATGATATTCTGCTATATATTTGCCTTGTGGCTTCAAGGATACAGAGCCTGTCTGTGGTATCAAAACTATTTTTCAGGCTATAAAAGTTCACTTCAAAATATATCTTTACAGCTGCAATGCAATTTATAAATGATGAACATACATCCACTGATGCCAGCTTATATAGGATGGTAAGGGGCTATCTTTTCATAGTCTGCACCACTAACAACCAAATAATATGCAAGAAGTGACTGGCCTTAAATGTGTATGGTAAATGAACACTGCTGCATTAGGAAATAAGGCAGCACCTGTCATATCATAAGAAGCTTTACAGTGACCAATGGAGAGATGATAAAACCAGCAGGCAAAGGAGAGTAGTATTGTTAGTAGTGAATTCATCCTCAAGTCTTGATGAGTACTTTCATGAGGTGGACCCTGTTTTTACAAAATCTCACTGTCGACACTGATAAATATAGACTATATTTTATATGGCATATATCATGGGCAGAAGTAGGTTAAAAGATAAACAGGCTTAATGCACAAATCCCAGTATAAAAATTTCCCAACCTAATACGAGCACTGGTGCCAGGACTGGAAAAAAACAATGAGGTTAGGTTAGGGTCAGGGAGACGATGGACCCACAGTTGTAGAATGAATTAGTAGTCCACAAAAAAAAAAAAAAAACTGACAGGCCAAAAAACATCCATAAAGATGAAGAGTAGGCTATTCAGTATAAGAAAAAAATTATGTCTTGTTACTATTATGCAAGAAGCCCTGAATTTCCAAATAAACAATATTAAAAACATTTAAAGAGAAATTGGAAGAAAGAAACATACTGAGACAAGAAAAACTGTCAAAAGCTTTAAATGCAAATTTGTGTTCACTAATGCAACAGATCTACGAAAAACATTATATAAACCAAGAAGATTTAGGCCGTTAGGAAAAGGAAGCGACAGGAAGTGTGAAAAATATAAAGAACAAAATCTAGAGATTTTTAAAAGGTATAAAAATGAAACATGGACATGGGAAAGAAAGGCAGATCTGATATGGTGCAGTATTTATTCAAAGGAGAAAGCCAAATTAATCAATACAAAAAAAGCAGCACCAAAGATATATATTTATTTATTGATTGATTGATTGCATTTGTTGACTGGGAAAGTCATTTGAAGAGAAATATGGGCAAAGGCATCTAGATATTGAAAATTTCACAATACAAAAAATAAGAAAACAAAGGGGGAAGTAGAAGAAGATTACTAATGGAGAAGTTAAAGAAAAAGAAACTGAAGTTATGGATTGCCTGCAAAGTGAAAGATTTAGTATTGAAAATACAACTCTTGTAACATCACATCATGATGGAACAATGAGTCCCCAAATTAAGGAGAAACAGGTGGAATAGGAAGCATATGATCACTTGCCACATGAAGAAACTCTGGAACCTTCAGTAGGAAACCAGCACAAAAGTTTAGTTGGAATAGCAAGGGAAGGAACAGGAATCTGTGGAAACTTTGATGCAGTCAACATTGCGGAGTTCTAGGCTATTGAGTTCCCATATAAAAGAGCAACAGATGACACAGGATGCATCTGAAGAGAACATGTCACCAGAAGATGTTCTGGATCTTTCTGTAGAATGCCCACAGGAAACTGAGAACAAGGAATGTGCCCTTAGTTTAGAAGAAAATAATCTAAGGGATGAGTTGCTTGATTTAACAGAGATGGCTAGACATATTAAGATCAATGAAAGAAATAGATTACAGAAAATCAATGACCCAAAATATTAGAAATTTAATAAATGAAAACAGTAATCAAGACTATTAACAGAAATTTGTGTGATATAACAGAAGTAAATAGGACATATTACTGTGCAGCTAAATTAATAACAGAAAGTCTTACCACAAAAACACAGGGCAATAAGGGAAAGGAAAGGAAAAAAAATCAAATGTTATCATGGAAGTATTGAATACAGAAAACTATAAAGCAATTAAGAAGTATCACTGTTAAAAGTACAAAAGAGGGAGCAGATCAATAAAAATATTTAGAAAGATATGATGAAAGCAGCACACATTATCAGAACAGACCAGGATATGTTGTACACTATTGCAAATTAAATTAAACTAAAAACATCAGCATAGGCAGAAAAGCTTAGAATATATGCAGATAAATATAAAGGAAAAGTACTAAATAAGCAATTAATTGATGACCCAAAAAAGTTTTATAGAGATTTGGGAAACAAGACAAAAGGAATAGAAATACCAAAAAAAAAAAAAAAAAAAGAATAGGCACATTTTGGAGGAATCTCTATGAAGACCTTGTGGAACATAACAAAGATGCTGAATGGATAAAAGAAGTAAAAAAAATGGTAAGAAGTTCAAAAGTACAGGATATAAAATGGAATGAACTAACAGCCAGGGAAACTGAAACAAATTTAAGAAAAGCTCTTAAGTGGAAACCACAGGCCCAGATACAGTGACTAACTTCTGGCTAAAAAGTATTAACATCTTTACGCAAAGATTTAGCCTTGAGTGAGAACTATGTATATGTGCATCCTGAACAGACACCATCCTGGTTATCAATAGGAAGAACAACACTCCTCTGTAAGTGTGAACCTGCAAGCTACCCTAAAAACTATAAACCAATAACTTGCCTTCTGATGATGTTGAAGATATGAAATGGGATGAAATGATGACTAGAGAAACTGAAGTAAAATGAAGAAAAGCTCCTAAATGGAAACCCCAGGCCCAGATGCAGTACCTAATTTCTGTCTAAAATTTAGCTCTGAATACAAATTACATATATGCATATCCCAAATGGACACCGACCTGATTAATGGGAAAAACAATACTCTTTAAAAGTGAACCTGCAAGCCATCTTGAAAATTTTACACGAATAACCTGCCTTCTGAAGATGTACAAACTATATGCTGGAATGGATGCAGACAGAGTTTATAGTCATTTAGAAGAAAACTCAATCATGGCAATTGAACAAAAGGGTAATAAAAGAATGTCATATGGAACAAAGAATCATTTGTTGTTAAAAAAGTCATAATGGAGAATTGCAAAAAGGGGAAGAATCTAAGTATGGCATGGATAGACTACAAAAAAGCATTTGACAGCACCCCACATTCATGGATAAAGGAGTGATTACAGATGTATAAGAAACACCCTACATTGATTGCATTACAGTGACCATGAAACAGTGGCAAACCACTTTACAGCTAAGCCATGATAAAGGATAAATTATTATCACAAGGATAAAAATTCAAAAGGGGATATTCCATGGTGACTCTTTGCCACCGCTGCTCTTTTGTCTACCCTTAAACTATTAAGTTGTCTACATAGCAGATTAGGTCATGTTTACAATTTGGCTACCAGAAAACAACAAAGTGTAAAGACTGCTTATCTTCTTTTTGTGGATCCAACCCAGTTTGGTTTCGTCAAGGGCAGATCATGCCTACACAATCTGGTGGACTTCTTTGAGAAGGTCACCAAAGTAATGGATGAGGGCAAAATCATTCACACTGCCTAGGTAGAAACCCATATGTCACATGATGGATAGCCAACTGCCTCACAGACGAGACCCAGGAAGTTAGAAATGGCGGAGTCTACCTCTACAAAGAGACCAGTCACAAGTGGAGTCCCTCAGGGATCAATCCTTGGACCACTCCTTTTTGTCATTTACTTCTTAGAAGTCAAGGCCAATGTCAGTGGTCTCTGGCTGACTAAATTTGCAGATGATTGCAAATTAGGAGCTCTCATTGAATCTCACACTGACACAAATGTTCTCCAGGAGGGGCTGACACAGACAAACAACTGATGTTAGAGCCATGGACTACAACTAAATGGCAAGAAATGCATAATAGTATCCTTTGGGAAGTCATCCATCCCTGGTAACTATCATATTGATGACACAACCATTAGAGCTGACCCAGAAGTCAGGGACTTAGGGGCACACATAGATAGGAATCTAGCATTTGATCATCACGTGTCTACAGTGGTGAGGAAATCATTTTATATTGTGCAGCGTATAAACAAAAGTATGGCATTTAAGTCCAAGGAAGTCATTGTTTCACTGTATTCTGCATTCATCAGATCTATTGGTGAGTACAATGCCCCCTTTGCTATGTACCTAACCAGGCATACCCAATAAATGGAATGTCTACAGAGGTTCCTTACTAAAAGAATACAGGGCATAAGTAATATGTCCTATGCAGACCTCCTCAAGGCCCTATCCCTGTATTCTCTCTCCTACAGGCTTTTGAGGGGAGATCTATGCCTGGCATACAGGGCATTGTCAGACCCCACTCTGATGGACCTCCTGCATATCCACAAAACAAATAGTATCAGAATTACCTATTCTAAAGGCTTAAACCTTGCTTGTGATATAAATAAGACCTGCTGGAGAGAGAGGTATGTATCCCAAAGACTACCCCATCTATCGAACAGGCTCCCCATCCATGTGAAGCACAGTTCCTCCCTAAACCAATTCAAGTGCAACTTGGACAATTGGATAGGAAACCAGAAATTCATCACTGGATTGGAACCTATGTCTCTAATGCTACAGGAAACCTGTAAATGGTTCATTTCCCAGGTCCATGCTTACACTTATCAAGGGTATCATAACTTGTCAGAGATTTGGGATGCATGGCTAGGCTCAAAAAGGCCTTGTGGTCATTAGCCTTGTGATGCCCGTACACTGACCCAGTAATCAAGGAGCCTCAATCCTTACCACTAATACCAGTGAGGGGCAACCACATTGGGAAGAATAACAAATATGCACACAGTAAAGTACAATTTCCCTTAAAAGCACACAGAGATTGCAATCAGTCTGGGGCTGGTTTCTCCCTTTCTCTCCAGATCCCCAATAAGACTCCCCACTGGCACAGCTATCAGGTACAGATCTCAGCCTAGTGGTCAAGCCAAAACCTCCAGCACCCTCTCTGTCCAACCAGTGCTTCTTATCCCCACTGAAGTAGTTGATACACACACACACACACACACACACACACACACACACACACACACACACACACACACACACACACTCACACACACACACACTCACACTCACACACACACACACACACACACACACACACACACACACACACACACACACACACACACACACACACACACACACACACACACACACACACACACACACACACACACACACTTTAAGATATGAGTTATATACACACAGATGCTCCTGGGGAAGGGTGGCACAGGTTCTCCAGCTATGCCTCTTACTGCCAGTCTATAAGGTATTATCAGCTGCCACCAACCAGTAATATCAGCTACTAATAAGGCCCCTGCCAAAGGGTGTCCAGTTATTACTGTGCAATATTATTATCCAGTTAGTAAGTGTGACGAACAGCAAAGCTTATTTGGAGTGGCTTTATACAGTATCACTATATGAATGCAATGTACTCTACAGCTTAAATTATCTCTACACAAAACACCCACAGTTGAAAGGTTTAAACATATTTAATAATAAATAATAAAAACACAAGACAAATCTTCTCAATTCAACACAGTGCTAGTCAAGAGTTCAGCAAATCACAGGAAAATGCTTAAAATAATACTGCAGAATAGTCTGACATAAATATAGAAAACAGCTAGACTAAATCTGACTAAATTCCTAACTAACTCTAAGAACAATCACAGTTCTAAATAAACTTACATATAGATCAAAGGCAGAATACTGGTGATGTTGTCAGGTTCAGAAAAAAATGCTCTCTGATTCTCTCTCTCTGAGAAAGTCTTAAAAATAATGCATCTGACTCATTTTGCATTACATCATTCTTCTCTGGTTCCCAGACTAACAGAAACTCAGAGTGTTAAAATGTTTTGATCTTGCATTTTGCCAGGAAACCACAGCAATAAAAGACATTATATATGTAAAATCTAGCAATTAACTCTGGTCTCAAAACAATAGAAGGAATTCCTCAGTCCAGACATTATGTCTCTGAGCCTTGAGATCAAACAGTCATACAATGCTTGAATTATCAGCTTTCTTCCAGCAGAGTGCACTGTGGTTACATTTTTGAAGTTCAACATTTAACACAGTTTTCTTAGATTTTAAGAGGACAAGCCTTTGGATTATATTCATATTTACAATGACATAGAATTATCTACAAAATTCTATCTAGCTAGGCTGGCAGCCTTCACATATCTTCCCCACAAAGAACTCAAGTTAGCTTGTCAAGTGAACCTTGAGAAATATTGCTTGAGAGGGTTAGGTCTATCTGAGTATACCTTACCCCATTCCCTGTCTTGAGAGCCCATCTGCGCTGGCATTGCTAACCTCACTGCGGTGCTGGACTGACATATATGCTTGCAACCCTAGGCTCCATCTTAGCAACTTGGCATTTTGCTGGCTGGTTGGTGTAACCATGTTAGGGGATTGTGATCTGTAACTACAGTGAATTTTCTTCCTTACAGATAAGGCTGAAGTTTCTACAGTGCCCACACTATGGCTAGACATTCCTTTTCTACAGCTGCATAGCATTCCTCCCTGGGTTGGAGCTTACAACTGAGCTAAACCAATCAGTGCTCTTCTCCCTCTGAAGAAATCTGGCTAAGTAGAGCCCCCACCCTATGGTTCGAAGCATCCACCTGCACAACAAATTATTTGCTGTAATCTGGACTGGCTAACACAGGAGCTCCTTCCAAAGCTTCTTTAAGCTTCTGAAATGCCTGCTCACATGCTGGGGTCCACACTACCTTATCTGGCCTGTCTGTCCTTGTCAGGTCTGTGAGGGGAAAAGCCATGGTGCTATAACTGGGGTTGAACTTTCTGTATTACCTTGCTGTCCCTAAGAATGCCATCACCTGCTTTTTGGTAACAGGTGCAGGCCATGTCTGAATGGCTTCCACTTTGGCAGGTTCTGGCCTGATCTTACCACTCCCCACTCTATGTCCCAGGTAGGAGACCTCTGCCATACCCACCTGACATTTGCTCGGCTTAATGGTCAACTCTGCCCTGTGTAGTCTGCCCAGCACCTCCCTGACATGTTGAAGGTACTCTCGCCAGGAATAGCTGTAGATAGAAACATCATCTAGGTAAGCAAGGGCAAACCCTCCTGCTCCTGCTAGGATAGGATCTACCAGCCTCTGGAAAGTTACTTGGGCATTTTTCATCCCAAAGGGCATCTTTGTGAACTCATACAAACCAAAATGTGTCACAAAGGCTGACCTCTCTCTAGCACTGGGAGTCAAGGGCACCTGCCAGTAACCCTTTGTAAGATCAATGGTGGGAAGATACTTAGCCCTCACCCAGCTGCCCTAGGGTCTCATCTGTCCTAGGCATGGGGTAAGCATATGACTCTGTGTGACTATTTAATTTCATGTAGTCAACACAGAACCTGGTGCTGCCATCCTTCTTTGACACCAGCACCACTGGAGAGGCTCAGGGACTGTTGGACTCTTGAATTACCCCTAGTTCCAACATCTCCTGTATCTCCCCCCTCAGAGTCTGTTTGACTCTCTCAGGAACCCTATAAGGGGCCTGGCTAGTAGACCTTTGGGTTCCTGTATCCACCTGGTGCTGCACCAGGTGGGTGCACCCTGGTTTCACAGTGAACATGTCCTCAAACTCCTGTAACACTGCTCGGAGTTCTCAAACCTGGATAGAAGATAGCTGCTGAGATACTGCTACCCCTTCCACTGAGGTGTCAGTCTGAGCCTCACTGAGATCAGTCACCAGATCTCACTCAGACTCCTCCTGCAGTCCATGGCAAATACTCAGTTCAAAGGCCTCCCTATCATGGTAAGGTTTCATCATGTTAACATGGTACAGTTTGTGCCCCTGCCTCCTGCCTAGCAGTTCTACCAGGTAGTTAGCATCACTTACCTTGCTTATCACCTTGCAGTGTCCCTCCCAAGCTGCTTGCAGCTTGTTGTGTCTGATAGGAATGAAAACCATTACCTGCTACCCTACAGCATACTCTCTAGCTTGAGTATTCCTGTCATACTAGACCTTTTTCTGGTGTTGAGCTTCTGCCAGGTTCTACTGGGCCAAGCCCATGAGTTCCCTGAGCCTTGTCCTGAAGTTTAGGACATATGCAACAACAGACTCCTTGTGAGATTCACACTCACCTTCCCACTCATCTCAAATTAAATCTAGAGGCCCCCTCACCCTATTCCCATACAACAACTCAAAGGGTGAAAAACCTGTAGATTCCTGGGGAACCTTTCTGTAAGCAAACAGATAGGGCAAATATTTGTCCCACTCTCTCTTAAACTGGTCTGGAAATGCCCGTAGCAGGGACTTGATTGTAGAGTTTAACCTCTCAACAAGACCATTAGTCTGGGGATGGTAGGGAGTGATCTTCAGGTGCTTCACCCCACAGTACTTCCACAGACAAGCCAGCAGGTCTGATATGAAATGGACACCTCTGTCAGTCAGTATTTCTTTTGGGAAACCTACCCTGTTGAAAATCTCTAACAAAGCATTTTCCACCTTTCCTGCCTCAATGGAGGACAAAGCCCCTGCCTCGGGATATCTTGTAGCATAATCTACTACAACTAGGATATACATTTTCCCTGTGGAACTTGGGGTACTCAGAGGCTCCACAATATCCATAGCTTCCCTCTGAAATTCCTCCTCAATCACAGGCAAAGGCATCAAAGGAGCTCTCACCTTGTTTCCTGCCTTGCCTACATTTTGGTACTGCTCACAGGTCCTGCAGTACCCTGTTACATCTCTGGAAATTCCAGGCCAATAGAAGTTCTGCATAATACGTCTCTTTGTACGTTTTATGCCCATATGACCTGCAAAGGGAATATCATGGGCTATGGTTAGAAGTGCCAGATGGTAGGCTCTAGGCACTACCAACTGCTGTATTCTCTCACCTTCTAGCCCTCCCTCAAGGTTCCACTCTCTAGACAGTAACTCTTTGTCCCAGTATAGAGATTCCCCCTTCCCTTGAGAATAAGGTGCCTCACTATCTACCTGCCTCAGGCCTTGCAATGTGGGGTCTGAGAGCTGAGCCTGTCTCAACTCTCTCTTTGTAACCCTTCCCAGCTCCCCTTCCACAGGAAGTCTGGCATTCTCTGACAGCGATACCTCACTGTCAGCCTGGGTACTATTACTCACCTCTACCTTTGCGGTCACTCTGTCTAAGGGAACATCAGTACCCACAAGCAGCTGTGTCTCACTTTCAGTCTCAATGCTACAGAGTAGCTCCCTTCCTGAAGTAACCATGTCACCAGTCCTGGCTTTAAGTATGTGGTCTATCTGGGTTTCCCCCAGGCTACCAGACCCACGTGCTTGCCTCGATGCCTGACTGCATGTAACTGTATAAACACATGGTACTGCCTCATCAAAATCCTTCCCTATCAGGACATCTGCAGGATGGTAGTTTGGTACCCCTGTTGTCTCAAGGCAACCTACTATTGGCATTTTGTCTTTTCCACTTCTTGGCTCCCTCACCTTTTGTTCCTCACCTTGCCTCCGTGGACATCTATATGCCACATGGCCCCACTGGTTGCATTCAAAACATTTAACCCTAAGGTCCTGGATGTGTACCTGGACTAGTTGCTTCCCCTGCTGCTGGCAGATTCTGTTGGGGCAGTCTGGGCTGCCCACCATGGGTTCCTTTAGACCCATGAGCAGTACTGGGGGTCCCCTTCCTGTGCAGGGATGCCCTGCTTGCTAGATAAAGGTTTCCTTTCTTCCCCAATTCATCTGAAGTAGCACATTGTCTATCAGCTAACCAGATCCTCATGTCCTCAGGTAAAGTGCTAAGGGCTTGTTCCCTCACCAAAAGGTCTGCCAGCCCTTCAGAAGTGGTGACCTGACAACCACTCACCCACCTATGAAAAAAAGTGCTCAGTTCAGCAACATATTCACACACACTTTCATCTGCCTTGCATCTATGCTCATGAAACGTTTTCCTATAAGTTTCAGGTGTTAGCTTAAAGAATTCTAACAGACAATTCTTAACAGCAGTATAATCAAAAAATTCATGATCAGAAAGTTTAGACAACACAGTTAGAGCTTTACCATGGAGTAAGGGGGGTCAGTAACCATACACAGAGCCTTTCGTTAACATCATACTGTTTACAAACCCTCTCAAACATATGAATAAAACTATCAAAATTATTCCCCTCTGTAAACTGTGGAAGAAATTTACTGACCTTTTGTGCTTCTGGGGTCTTGTTATTCCCTTCCCCATTACCTCCATGACTCTGGTGAAGAGTCAGCATCTCGTTTTCGTGCTGCCTCTGCCTTTCCTTCTCCTCAGCTTACAGGCATAGCAGTTTCTTATTCTCCTCAGCCTGTAGACATCTCAGTCTCTCTACTGCTTCTGTTTCTAAATGTCTAGCCTCCAACCCAAGTCTCTTTAGCTCCAGATGGATTTTTAAGTCCTCTGCGGAAAGGCTGAGCTGCCCATTCTCTGAGTGTTGTATATCTCCACGGCCAGTCTGATCGCCCTCCTGATTGCTGTTTTATAATGCAGCTGTGATCAAAGCTGCAGTCATGTCTGCCTTAGTCAGGTTTCCATGCACCAGTCCCTTAGCCTGGCACATCTCAGCCAACTGGCTCCTTGTCAGCTTTCCATACTCCTCTGCTGAGATGTGTGCTGCTCTCCCTGACTAACTAAGTTAACAAAATAAATAAAACAGGTGTGATCTGAACTCTGAATATTCACAGCAGGGTTGATTTAGAGTACAAAAACACCTTCAGAGATCATTGTACACAAGCTACACCAATTCACTATCCATACCACTACAAAAACAGAAGAAAATCCACGTCCAACCTGGTCAATGAATTTTATTGAAGCGCTTTTCGGCACACAGTAAATAGCCTTCTTCAAAATATAGTATAGGGATAAATTTTACATGTTTTTAAACACAAAAAGGCACCAAATTTAATCAGCATTACATAATTAAGCAATTAAAAATCAGACTTCTTTTAACTTTTTTAAAGATACAGCTTTTACACGCTGAAGAATGATGCACTCTGCAAAACTAGTAAAGGAGTTGTATAAATACATACAAGCACAGGCTTAAGCTATTTATATAGCAATTTCAAAATTTATGAGAAAATAACTGAGTATCCAACTAGTTATTATAATTATGGACTACAAAAGCCTGAACAAAGAATTTAATATAACCCAGCAAAAAAGGAAGCATTAAAAAAAGAGTTATCAAAATTAAATTATAAAATGCTTATAAATACTTATGAACTACTAACATTAATTCACGTAAAAAAGATGAATAAAAAGCAATAAATGATGAAAAGTAAAAATGAAAAATAATGATCAATAAAGTGTATCTAGTAATACAAAATAGCTTTGAGATACCTTAACAGTTTATTAGACATTAAACAGCTACTTATTTATTACCTATAATTTATTATGTTAGTCAAATTTTTTAAAAAATACTGAGTTTATTGAGACCAATTTGTAATTTACCTAACCAGGCTTCTCAATTTCAACAAAACCCCTATAGACAGAGCTTCATTTAATCCTGGGAAATTACTAGCATTTAATTTTATTTGCCACTTCAATTCCAATTCCAAGAGTTTCAGGGAATAGGGGCCACCTCTAGGGTTATTACCTAGTCTGTCAATGACCAAAAATTTAAACGTATGGTCAGGAAAAATTGTAATGTGCTTAGCTAATGCATTGTCTGCTTTCCTGTGGGAAATAGCGTAAATATGTTCATAAATTCTGTCCCTGAGCCTACGCTCAGTTTTACGCACATAGAAAGCAGAACAATGTGAGCATTTAGCAACATATATAACCCCTTTCGAGTTACAATTAAATTTGTCTCGTAATTTATAAGTTGTATTCTCAACCTTGCCAACTGCCAACCAGTTAATATGTGGTGTGAATAGCCCACCACTGCCAACCAATTAATATGTGATTGACTGAAAACCACCACAGAAGATGTAAATCAGACCAGGAACAAGATTCTTGCACCAAACAATACTCTTTTATTGTAAAACCACAATAAATTGTTCAAAAGATGTTGAGCGCTTTCATCAATATACATATGACTTCCTCAGAACACAATATAGGAAGAAACAGTTCCCTTATAAATACAAAAAACCGCCCTTTTTCTCTAATTATTCAATTAAAAGCTAACAGTGAATGACAATTAGTAATTAAATGCCTTCTATCTCAATGCAGCACCCTACACTGACTAAAATTCATGTTACATCCCTCATGCTTATATTCAATATTGAATACTGAATACAATAATGAAAAACAATAATTAAAAATGAGTAGTAACTTACTAAATTCAACTACTGAAAAAACTATAATAAAAATTTGTAATTACTAGTAATAAAAAAACACAAACTATGTCCTGTTGGTGTCTTGCTCTTATACTTGGTGGCTTTGCAGTTGCCCGCCCCTACTGTGACACACCTCCCAGTCTAGTGTCATTAGCTCATTCTTCTTAATACAGAGAGAACATTTGATAAGGCCTTCTGTTCCTCCTTTTTACCTTTTCAAAAAGTAAAACAAAACTTTTTTTTCTTTTTCGCCTGAACCTTCTTGTGTTCTGACTGTCCTTCTCAAACATATTGGAAATATACAGTATATTTCAGAGCATTTGTTATAACTGTATTTGCTATAACTGATTTAAGTATTTTTTCTGGCTTTTGAATATTTACTGCTTAGCGACTGCATCTTAGCCTGTTTATACAGCTCTGCATTCTATTTAAACTGTTTTTGTGTTGATTAACTGTTTTGCACTCTTAAAAAGTTATTTGTTGCTTAATTTTACCTGTAGGCTAACACACTCAAGTGTGCTAGCCACTTAAAAGCATTTATAGCATTTACTGTCTGTTTTTTTCCTTGTCTCTGTAAAAAAAAAAAAAAAAAAAATCTCTTGTTTTCCCACCTTACTGAACTAGAGTAGTCCAGTTTCAGAGTTGCTGATCCCTGGGCTTTGTTTTTAGTTCCTGTTACTGATCCATTGCCTTATTAGGAAGGAGGGAAGTTTCTTTGCTTACCAGTGGGAGTGGGAAGCACTGAGCGGCCTTTTGTCCGAATTGGTGAAGTTTCAGCCAGAAACTAGTAGTCTATTGGTCGTTTTGGGCCAATTCCTAGCTCCTTTCAGCCCCCTGCTATAAAACACGCTAAACATGTGTTTTCCAGCTTGTACCAACTCTGCACAGATCCTCGTGGTGGCCTGCAGAGTGATCCAAGCAGCAGAGAGCTGAAAGAGTGACTTTCTACCAGATATAAGTATTTTTTGTGGCTTTCCCACTGTTATTAAGCTAGCGACTGCATTTCGCCTGTTTTACTGCTACTTTAAGTGATTTCTGCATTTTACACTGTTTATTGCACTTTAAGTTACTAATTGTTGCAAATTGTTTCTGTAGGCTACACACTAAAGTGCGCTAGCCGATTTACAGCATTTATAGCATTTACTGTCTGTTTTTCCTTATCTCTGTAATAAAACAAAAAATCTCTTGTTTTCCCACTTTACTGAACTAGAGTAGTCCAGTTTCAGAGTTGCTGATCCCTGGGCTTTGTTTTTAGTTCCTGTTACTGATCCATTGCCTTATTAGGAAGGAGGGAAGTTTCTTTGCTTACCAGTGGGAGTGGGAAGCACTGAGCGGCCTTTTGTCCGATTTGGTGAAGTTTCAGCCAGAAACTAGTAGTCCATTGGTCGTTTTGGGCCAATTCCTAGCTCCCTTCAGCCCCCTGCTATAAAACACGCTAAACTGTACTGCTGATCTAACCAGCATATCCTATAACTGAAAAGTTCATCTCTACTTGATTCCCAAGTAGACTATTCTCTATCTGTAAAGCCTAGCACTTACTCCTACAGTACTTGCACCTTGATAAAGCACTCTTATTATAGATAGTACCCCACCAGCCTAAAACCCACTTCCCGAGTCCTTTGAAAGTTCTTTATCTACTACTTCTAGTATGTCGAGGGATCAGTTGCTAGTGTCCTCTCCAGCTCAACTGGTGAACCAGGGAATATTGAGGCAATGTTACAATTGCCTCATGTACACAGACAATCCTCTCCTTCTCCCACAAAACACAAATACATGCGAGAGATGCAACTATACGGCCAAACTGGAGGCTGAGCTCTCTCAACATAGGACTGGCAAGACCAGACAGGAGGAGAAGGCAACCACACACAATACATACCCAGTCACACATGGTACCATCACAACTTCAAATCATACACATACTCACACAAAGACATACTCGGAGGCTCTGATCAAAAATTTACCAAAACAGCAGAGGCCACCAAAGCAGACACCCAAACAACTACCACCTCACGACCCAACACATGCAACACATAGACCACACAGTCAGAGTGTCAAACAGTCACAGCCCTTAAGGCCAAACAAAATGCCAGACACACTTGTCATTGGTGATTCCATAGTCAGACACACTGACGTCCCGCTCACCAGACTGAGTAAGGAGAAGGTCACAGTAAGCTGCCTGTCGGGCGCTAGAATCCGCCACATAACGCAAGCACTCAGGTCTCTCAACAGCAGGTACAAGTATGACTCAGTCATTGTCCACGCTGGTGTCAACGACCTGAGACGTACCTCCTTGGACTACATGAAAAGGGACGTCAAGGAGCTCTCTGATTATGTAGCCCAGGCAGGTATGACCCTGACCTTGAGCAGTATCCTACCTTCACCTAGAATGATGCCACAATACAGTGATAAGATGATCAGCTTTAATAATTGGCTTAAATTCTGGTGTCATTCAAAGGGGATCCAATGTCTGTCTGCCTGGGATGACATGCTGGACAAGCCACGCTGCTTCAAGGGACGGCTTGCACCTGTCACCCTGGGCTTCCGGATATTGGCAAAGGCTCTTGCCACCCCATAGTGCCTTTTTAGGCAAGGCTCAAATTCTAAACCTACCACCCTAGAACACCAAAAAGGAAAAACTAAGGGTAATGCTGCTCAATGCCAGAAGTCTCAATCTCAAGATGCACGCACTCGAGGCCCTTCTCAAAATGGAGAACATCGATGTCTGTGCTGTGACAGAAACCTGGTTCAAGGCTCCTGAGAGCACCCCAGCACTAACAGGTTTCACCTCATATCATACGTTCCGCCCCAAAATCCGGACAACACCAAGAAAGGAGGGGTGTCCATATTCATAAAGGACACCCACACCTCAAGGTTGGTGGCAACGCACGATGCATCGGAGACCATCCAGGTGCAATTAACCATAGGCAAGACTGCTCTGCAATTTGTAGCATGTTACAGGCCACCCTCTCAAACTCAGGAACCTCACATGGCCTTCCTGAAAACATTGGAGGGATAAATGTATCTCCAAACACCATCATACTAGGTGACTTCAACTACCCTAATATAGACTGGGAACACTACTCAAGCCCGAACACTCTAACCCAAAGATTCCTGGAGTTCATAAACTCAAATGCCATGGAACAACTAGTCACCATCCCCACAAGAGGTGAAAACATACTTGATCTCATCATCACGAACATGGGATCAAAATGTTCAACACCGAAGTATACCCCTCACTGGTGAGATCAGATCATAAACTAATCTCGCTGGAGGTCCTCATCCCGCCCCACCTGAAACAAAAAGACCACAGTGAAAAACTTCTCAAAAGCCGATTTCACACTTCTAAAAACTAGTGTGGTCTCCTTTAAGGCCCCTGAGCCAGTGGTAAACATTACTCAAACCGCTGAATCACTTACAAATGCCTTCTACCAGCACCTACAGGACTGCATGGATCAGGCAATCCCAAACAAAACTAAGACTCTCTGTACCAAAGGCAAGCGTCCAGTCTGGTGGACCCCAGCCATAAACAAGCTCTACAACAAAAGGAGGAAGCTACTACAAGATAGAGCAAAATCCTTGAAATATAAGACACCTTTGATCATTATAAGTAAAAAACTAAGAGCTCTCATAAAATCATCAAAGGCAAATTTTGAGAGAAAAATCGCCAAGGACACTAAAGACAATCATAAGGCCTTCTTTAGCTATGTTAGAAACCTAGGAGGAAACTCCCAGTTATGCTCAGAATTAGTTCAAAATTATGTGAAAATTACTGAACCTACACACATTGCTAACATACTGGCTGACAGGTTCAGTGCAAACTTCTCCCCCCCAAAAGGAGAGATATCTATTCCAGAGGATTGTAGCCCCCCAACCATCTCCAATGCCCAGGTGAGAACTGCCCTCACTAAGGCAAAAAACACAGCATCCATGGGACCGGATGGTGTCCCCGGCTGTGTGCTTCATGAATTCAATGAGGAATTAAACCCACAGTTAGGACAGCTGTTTAATCTTAGCCTCACCTCAGGATACGTACCCAAGGAGTGGCGCACGGCGACTGTGGTCCCACTTCATAAGGGCGGTGCCTCCACAGACCCTGGAAATTACCGCCCCATTAGCTTGACAAGCCTTATCTGCAAAGCCATGGAGAGGATCATAATGGAACTCATAAATAAAGACATAGGGAACTTGCAGACTTTGGATCCAACCCAGTTTGGCTTTGTCAAAGGCAGATCCTGCCTCTTAAACTTGGTTGACTTTTTTGAGACAGTCACCAAGGCCATTGATGAGGGAAAGGCAGTCCATACAGCCTACCTCGACCTGGCAAAGGCCTTCGACACAATACCCCACTCAGGTATCATCGAAAAACTCATCAACTTGAATGTAAACCCATACATCACAAGATGGGTTGCAAACTGGCTAAGCGACAGAACCCACAGGGTCAGAGTTGCTGGAGCCATGTCAGACTCAAAACCTGTCACAAGTGGTGTCCCACAGGGCTCAGTCCTGGGTCCACTCTTGTTCGGCATCTACTTTTCTGAAGTACAAGCAAACACAGGAGGGTTATGGCTGACAAAGTTTGCAGATGACTGCAAACTGGGCCATAGTCGAAAACACATCTGACACAGATATCCTCCAGAAGGGCCTCACAGAAACGGATAACTGGTGCCAGAGCCATGGCCTGAAGTTAAACACCAAAAAATGCATAGTCATACCCTTCGGGAAAAACAAGGTTACCCCTAGCTACCATATAGGTGACAATCCACTGAGCACAGAAAAAGTCATCAGGGATCTGGGGACCCAAGTTGACAGTAGTCTTTCGTTTGACACTCATGTTGCTAAAGTAGTTAGGAAAACCTTCTATATCGCCCACCTGATCATGAAGGGATTCACATCTAGATCAAGGGAGGTCATCGTCCCCCTGTACTCATCACTCATTAGACCTATGATTGAGTACAATGCCCGTTCGGAATGTATCTGACCAGACACCTGATGCAGCTTGAAAGGCCCCAAAAGTTCCTCACCAAAAGGATAAAGGGTCTCAAAAGTATGTCTTATGCTGCCCGACTGAAAGAACTCCAGCTTTATTCAGTCTCATACCGCTTGCTCAGAGGTGACCTGTGCCTGACATATAAGGCCATGTCAAACCCAGATTTGATGAATATGCTTCACCTCAAAACATCTAGATCCCTCAGAACCACAAGGGCGGGAGACTTAAACCTTGACACGGTTATAAATAGAACGTGCTGGAGGGACAGATTCATCACCCAGAGACTCCCTATGCTGTGGAACAAAATCCCGGTACATGTGAGGCAGAGCACCTCGCTGGCCTTGTTCAAGAGGAATCTTGACCAATGGATGGGAGATCGCAGATATACCCCAGGGATTACTTCAGTGTCACTGCTTGACAGAGGCACAGAAAAATGATAGGCATAGTTTTTATTCAAACTAAAGGGGTGGCGAAAGCCACATAACTATGGGCTAGGCTTATAAATGCCCTTGGGCAGATAGCCTAGTATGAACCTATGAACCTATGAACCTATGACTGCTTGTTACATTATATAGAAACATATACTGTATGTATATATATGTCTCCTAAACCCCATTGAGGGAATAATATTGAATAAAATAAATACAATACACTTATTACAAGTAAATATAGTGAGAATATACAACTATGTATGAACTGCTATCTAGTAATGAGCTCATCCAGGAATGACAAAATAAAAAATTATAATAATAAAAAATGAGTGCACTGGTGATATCAAATTATGTTCTAACTAATGGTTTAGTATGGATCATTTCATTAAGTTCTGGTGATATACCTGCATTTAGTCTTATCTGCCACTTAATCTCCTTTTCACTCACTATAGCCCTAATATTTCCCCCTCTGGGGTTGTATGGTATCACTTCTAAAATAGCAAATTTAAAGTTATTACAATTTGGGCTATTGATAAGATGCCAAGATAGGGCATTGTTCACATCTTTTTTTCTAATGCAATACGTATGATCGTATATCCTATTCTTCAGACAACGATCCGTTTTCCCAACATAATAATTGTAGCATGTGTCACATATAGCCAAATATATTAAATGTTGTGACAAACAATTACCAGGACTAAACCATACCTTGCTTCGTAAATTGTTGTTTAATGTAATAGTAGGTTCCTCAAAGATATACCTGCAGTAATTACAACGTCCACATTTTGTGGTACCCCCCTTAGATGTTTTTCTTTTCTTGTAATGACTAGTTGTAACTTCTATTATTCTCTTGATGTTATTTCCTGTTTTATATACAAAATGTGGCTTGGATGGTACTTTGTCTTTGATGGTAGGATCACTAGTAAGTATATTCCAATTGGAAGTAATGATGTCTTTTACTTCTTTGGCGTGCCTTCCATATTTCAATATGTATGCCTTTATATAGTTGTCATAATCATTACTATCATTGGCATTATGACCCCTTTCCCTATTGTTCTGAAGGCCCATACCTAGTAGTGGTGGATATTTCTTGCCCCATTCCTCTGATGTATACATAATGATATCCTTAATCATAGCTGAGGGGTATCCCTTATCGATAAATAAGCTGCCTATATATGCTAGTTCCTGCAACATACATTCCTTCACCGAGGTCATCCTGGCCGCTCTAATACACTGCCCCTTGACGATACCTCATTTGGTAGCATAGGAATGGGCACTATCATAATGTAAGTAGCCATTACTATAGGTATCCTTCCTATGTATACGTGACTGGAAAGTTTTCCCATCACTGTAAATGTAGACATCAAGGTAGTTAATCCCCACCACATCCATCTGATGTGTGAACTTAAGGTAATTAGTACTGTGATTGATATAATCAACAAAGTCAGTTAGTTTGTCCACATCTCCTTCCCATAGAATAAAATATCGTCCAGATATCGGACGTATCTTATAATATAGGACATCCACGTTGATTGTAAAACAAACTCGTTCTCCCAATCCAACAGTACGAGATTAGCGTATATGGGGGCACATGCCGCCCCCATAGCTACGCCAGTCCTCTGCCTATAGTACTCTCCCTCATAATAGATGTAGTTATTATCGAGTACTATGTCCATAAATTCAGTAAGTAGAGAAACTTCATCCAGTTCCAAACCACTGAAATTGTGTAAACTATTCTGGAATCTACTTATACCATCGTTCCTAGGAATGCAGGAGAAAAGGTCCTTTATGTCAATTGTTACAAATACCAGGTTAGGACTCCACAGATCTTGTCTGAAAATTCCTAGGAATTCCCAGGAATCTTTCATAATATGCACTAGGGAATTGTACATATGTTTCAATCTGTGGTGTATAACTTTACCCATTGGGAATGCTTTACTGTTACTGCCTGAAATAATAGGTCTAAACGGGGGGGTCCAAAGGATTTTTGTGTACCTTGGGGATCCCCGTAATTGTAGCTAGTATAGGAAATTCAATTTTGAGAAATCTGTAGGTTTCTTCATTTATTCTATTTTCTAACAAGTATTCTTCCAAATAAGAATTGATTCTACCATGAGCAATATTCACCTGGTTAAGTGAGGAAACTTCATATTGTGTGGAGTTATTTAACAATTCAAAAATTTTAGCTTTATATTTCTCTTGATCGTATAAAACTATTCCTCCCCCTTTGTCAGCTGACATGATTCTGATGTTTTGTTCACACAGTGACTCTATAACCGAACTTACTTGTTGTCTCATATATCGGTCTTGTTTATCATATTTATATTTCTTATAAAGTGAATAGAGTTCATTATTTGTCACATTTTCAAACGATGTCAATATATTGGACATAGGTGGAGTAAATGTGCTTTTCTTTCTTAAGTCACCTGTGTGTCCTATTGAAGTACCACTCTGGTTGAAAAATACCCCAAGGTTTATTTTTCTCAAAAATAACTTGAATTCAACCATAGTATCTATCAAATCCAGAGATTTATCAGGTATGAATTTCATTCCTTTAGAAAATGTTTGGAATAACTCGGGGGTAACTTCACACGAACTGTAATTATAAATTTTCACTTCCCCACTTGTATGAAGAATATTGTTAAATGTACAATCTTGACTAACATTAATGGTGGGGGTACTGTCCTGTCTGGCCCTGTGGATATAGTTGTCAAAAACTACTGGGGATCTTATCTTTTTCTGTTCCACCTCTGTTTCCCCTTCCCCTTGTATTTCACCGTTTGCCAGACATTGCGTTCCCTCCCTCCTTCTAAAAAACATTCATCGTCAGATTGATATAAATGTACATTCTCATCTCTAACATACTTGTCATCCTTATAAATCTCCTCATTTCGTTTGACATTCCACCTGTAAACAGTTCCTTTCTCATATTGGGACATATCTCTGTAATTTCCTACACTTTCTATCAAAAACTTTTTTGCAGTTACTTTCAGCGTAATCAAATTGCTTACAGTAAAGCTTTTCCCATTGTGGGAATAATACATCCTTTTTGATTAATTTATTTAAATGTTCTACCTCCTGCAGTAAACTACTTAGCTTAGAATCATTACAATTGACTATAAATTGCATAAATTGTTTGCCAAATCCATTAAACATATTGTTACACACTTCAATGTTCTCAACATTCATCTCTACCCCAATGGGTTCCTTAAAAAATCGAAGCCCCATAGGGACTATACCACTATCGATGCACTTATTTAAATACATATTGTCAACCTGGATAGTTTTGATTTTATTGAGTTTATTACCAAAACTAAAAATGAGCTCTTTTAAAGATGAAAAATGTTCATTGTCTTCATTACGTTTGTTCTTGGTATTATGAATATCGTTAAATTCATAAGACATGTGCATAAATCTATCAATATTGAAATTATATGCACCACTGTTGTCTCCCAAAGGAGAACTCTGTAAAACAGTACCTTTTGAATTCTTGCTCGTACCACCACTCGTTTTATCCTCAGCTGCATAAGTCCGTACTGGTGGCTGTCGTTTAGGCTTAGCCCCAGAAATTAGATAAATCGCTTCTTCATGTTGTCCAGTTGTAGCTGAAACATTAAGAGTACTTCTAGAGCTAGTTCCACATGCGTTTTCCGTTTTCCTCAGTGTACAGCTATACGGGAACGGAGATGAAAGCCTCCTCTGCCCATTTGGGATCTCCTCGTCACTGCCATTACCAATAGAGGACCGTGATGACGCAACAACACTTTGCAAGTTAGGTTTCACCACATTAGCGTGTATTGTATTCGGCGGTGTTAATAATTCGATTAAACGAGTATGTTCACCCTTAATGATGGCCATTTCAGAGTGAATCTTATCAACTTCTTCCCTTGTAACCGAAGTTGAAAGATCAAAAGCCTCCTGCAAAGAATCCATACTGAAAACCGACAAATAAAAATGATATGTTCCTGGAATTCGACAACAGTTGACTGAAAACCACCACAGAAGATGTAAATCAGACCAGGAACAGGATTCTTGCACCAAACAATACTCTTTTATTGTAAAACCACAATAAATTGTTCAAAAGATGTTGAGCGCTTTCATCAATATACATATGACTTCCTCAGAACACAATATAGGAAGAAACAGTTCCCTTATAAATACAAAAAAACGCCCTTTTTCTCTAATTATTCAATTAAAAGCTAACAGTGAATGACAATTAGTAATTAAATGCCTTCTATCTCAATGCAGCACCCTACACTGACTAAAATTCCTGTTACATCCCTCATGCTTATATTCAATATTGAATACTGAATACAATAATGAACAACAATAATTAAAAATGAGTGTTAATATGTGATGCCTGAGCACTGACCCAGTAATCAAGGAGCCTAAATCCTCACCACTAACACCAGTGAGGGGCATCCACATTGGGAAGGATAACAAATATACACACAATAAAGTACAATTTCCCTTAAGGGCACACAAAAATCAGTCAGTCTGGGGCTGGTTACTCCCTTTCCCTCCAGATCCCCAATAAGACTCCTCACTGACGCAGCTATAAGGTATAGATCTCAGCCTAGTTTTCAAGCCAAAACCTCCTACACCCTCTCTGTCCAGCCAGTGCTTTGTGTCCCCACCCAAGTAGCTCGCACACACACACACACACACACACACACATACACACACACACACACACACACACACACACACACACACACACACACACACACACACACACACACACACTTTACAATACCAAGTTATATACAAACACATAGACTCTCCTGGGGCAAGCTGGCACAGGTTCTCCAGTTATGCCCCTTCCTGCCAGTCTGTAAGGTAGTACCAGCTGCCAACCACTAATATCAGCTACTAATAAGGCCCTTACCAAAGAGTGTCCAATTATTACTGTGCAATATTATTATCTAGTTAGTAAGTGTGACAAACAGCAAGGTTTATTTGGAGTGGCTTTGTACAGTATCACTATATGCATGCAATGTACTCTACAGCTTAAATTATCTCTACACAAAACACCCACAGTTGAAATGTTGAAAATATTTAATAATAAATAATAAAAGCACAAGACAAATCTTCTCAATTCAACACAGTACTAGTCAAGAGTTCAGCAAATCACAGGAAAATACTTAAAATAATACTGCAGGATAGTCTGACATAAATATAGAAAACAGCTAGACTAAATCTGACTAAATTTCTATCTAACTCTAAGAGCAATCACAGTTCTAAATAAACTTTCATATAGAGCAAAGACAAAATACTGGTGATGTTGTCAGGTTCAGACAAAATCCAAAATGCTCTCTGATTCTCTCTCTCTGAGAGTCTTAAAAATAATACATCACTGCTAACTCATTTTAGATTACATAATTCTTCTCTGGTTCCCAGGTAACAGAAACTCAAGAGTTTTAACATTTCTTTGATCTTGCATCTGGCTAGGAAACTACAGCAATAAAAGACATTATATATGTAAAATCTAGCAATTAACTCTGGTCTCAAAATAATAGAAGTAATTCTTCAGTCCAGACATTATGTCTCCGAACCTTGAGATCAAACAGTCATACAATGCTTGACTTATCAGCTTTCTTCCAGCAGAGTGCATTGTGGTTACATTTTTGAAGTTCAACATTTAACACAGTTTTCTTACATTTTAAGAGAACAAGCCTGTGGATTATATTCATATTTACAATGACACAGAATTACCTACAAAATTCTATCTAACTAGGCTGGCAGCCTTCACATATCTTCACAAGCCTAGTAAACACCTACGAACCTATGATTTAATACTGTATAGTTCATCAGATGGGGAACTGAAAGCATAATTGCAAGTGGTTGAAACTTTTTCAGATGATATAAGAATGTCATTTGGTCTTGATAAATGTGCAAAAGGGTCCTTTAAAGCAGGAACGTTGCAGTACCAAGAAAACATCAGTCTAGAACAGGAATGCGATGTAAAGGAATTTGAGTAGGAGGGAGTGTTTAAATATTTGGTAAATGATGAAAGCCAATAAAACATGAAAAAATGCAAACAAAACTTGGTGAGGAATATTTTAGATGACTAATATTAATACAGAAAACAGCTCTGGTATCTAGGAACAAAGTCCAAGCTATAAACCAATTTGTTCTTCCTATTCTAATTTACAGTTTGGGGGTGACTGACTGCCCCAAAAGGTATTGGATCAGTAGGACAGGAAAATAAGAAAAATGCTTCACACATCAAATGATTTGTAAAAATCAGTGTATACCAAAATTATATATTCCCATTCTGGAGGAGGTATGGGCCTTCTCGAAACTGATTACATGTATAGTTCTGTAATCACAGGACTGCACACATATCTGCTGACCTTACAAGACCCAAACATAGTGAAAGTTTAAAAACATGAGGAGAACAAGTCTAAGATGATTTCCCTGTGTACTTTAGCAGAAATGTACCAGTGTCAACCGGGAATGGAAATCAAACCAGAAGTAGACAAAAATCAGTCAGCAACTGAATGTGGCAAAAAAAAAAAAAAATCAAAAGAAAAAATATAAGGTGAGAGGTCAGATGAGAAGGCAAGTTATGTGGAAAAAGCATAAATATAGTTGCAAGTACAGAAAATTCATGGAACAACCTCATGTCAATCAGGATTTGGTGCAGGAATAGTTAAACAGAGGTGACTTTAAACCAAAAGACAAAAGGTTAATATTGGTGGCCCAGGATAGTGGAGTACATACACATTAGTTTACAAAGTACATTGAATATGTGGGAGAAACAAACAAATGCAGGCTTTGTAAAACATATAATTGGAAACAACTTATTGCTGGGTGTGATACACTAATAGCAGAGGGCCTTTATACTGAAAGTCATAATAATGTGGCAAGACTGTTGCATTTGGGATTATGCAAACATTACAATACTGAAGTAGCTGAGAAGCATTGGAAACATGCGCCACTAAGCATTATAGAGCATGATAATGTTTATATCACATGGGATCACCCATTACCAACAGTTCAAAAAACATATGTGAGAAAACCAGATATAATAGCCTATGAAAAGAAGATAAAAGTAGTATTGGTCACTGAAATTACTACACCCAGTGATTACAGTATCTTATTTACAGAGGGACACAAAGTTATAAAATGCCACAATTTGCAGGCCAAAATAAGGGCAATGTGGAAAAAGGATACCCAGACAGTTCCAGTAGTAGTAGGAGCAATTGATCTCTTAAAAAAAGAATTTACAGTTGTAAGTTGTATTTAGATATGTTACTGATACACGTAACTCCTTATGGATTGCAGAAACAGTCGACTCTGGGCACATTGTGAGTGCTGCGAAGAGCACTTTTGGCTAACATCAAAGATTGAAACAATACTAATTTCATGAACTTTAATCATACTTTGACTTAGCAATGGGGTTCATTCCCATCATGGTATTAGAAACCCAAAAGACTTGAAGAAATTAAACCTAGAACCACATGCAGAACACTGTTATAATTACTGGCTTTCCAGGTTCTTACATTCCGCCTACTGAGCCCAGTGTCTTCCATTGCAGTCTTGCCAACAGTAATTGAAACTCAGTCAATATTATTTTGCATAAAGCACACAAACTATTTTCCAGGAGGAGTTAATAAAACTTTGTCTAATACCAACACTTCCTTTTCTGTCTTGACTGTAAAGCTTCCTGCAACTAGAATACTCACAGCAAAAACACAATTACTGTTTATCTTTAAAACAATTAAAGTCTTAAAACATTGGAATGATAGCAGTTCAAGCAGGAAGTCATTGGAAAGTAGAAGCTAGCAGTTGAGAAATCAAGTCTGGCAATTGCCATAACACACACTATTAAAATACCAACCACAAATTTTAGAAATTGATTAATAAAGTTCTTTGCTTAATTTAATTTATTGTAAGCAATGTGTTTATAAGATAAAATATACAAAATACTATAAACGTATTAATGGTCTTTATTTCTACTTTTAAAAAATTCAAGCAGATAAAATGTCCTGTATTTTCTTCAGCATTTTTTTCATTTCCACAGTCTTGTAACTTGGTGTGTGTGTGTGTGTGTGTGTGTGTGTGTGTGTGTGTGGGGGGGGGGGGGGGATAAGTAAGATAATACATCATTTTTGCTCTGGGACACTTCAAATGTGTACATATTTCAGTAGCAGATTCAGTTTTATTTTTAAGCCATCCAGTTACATTTCCATTAAAAGGAATTACATTGTCAGAACAATTTGTTTGTTTTACATTTGCTTGTTTTATATATTTAGAAAAAGCAACCAGCTTTTTATGATGTGCTCACGTTTAATTCAAATGAATACAGCTTTCTGCAGAGTTTGCTAAAAGGCAACTGCAAGTTTTACCCGTCCTCTGAAAAAGACTGTATTTGTTTTAGCATAATACCATTTCTGTACACCTATCAATCCATTATATTCTCCTGACCCTCCACTGTGAGCTCCTCATTTCCTCATATCTCATTTTATGCCCACCTATCAACATCCCCAGTTTAATTACAATCATTCCTTTTCCTTCTCCCCCTACTGTTCTTACCCACTTCCAGCTCCTCACTCATCAATCTCCCTACTTTCATTTCACCTTTTGACTTCATTGTGCTTTCAGTACCTCTGTTTCTCCTCCCCTTACGTTTCGTACCTGGAACTATGAACTTCACAATAGAGTACACACAGTAGATGAAGTACACATTTTGCATAATATAAGCTTGCCATTTAATTGCATTACCTTAACATCCATACAAACCTTTGCTTTACCTGTTTCAAGGTTTAATACAATAGGTAACTCTGAACAACCTTTGTCTATCTCCTAGAGAAGCCCCCAGTAAAACATTCCATCATTTTTCTTGCTTCTTCCTACCTTGTCTTATTCATTTACTGTTCTCCCAGCTACTGTCTCCACACACCTTGACATCCCAGTTGCTCCTTTGTAATGTAGCCATGATATAACTCTAGCATTGTGTGGGCCCCCTGACTACCCAGAGTTGACCTTGTGCCTTGTGCCATGGGGGTGGGGGATCTTATGGGAGGATAAGGAGCATGGTACTGGAAGCCTTTGTTTGCATAAAGCCAGTCAGACTCCCTAGGGTGAAGAATTGGGGGGTACAGTGATGTTACAATGTCCTGTTACTCCCCCTTTGATTAGACCACCTTCAAGGCTCCTTCCTCTACCTATAATAGAACAGCTCATCACTGGCTGCTTCATCCTATAATTCCCAGCTGAACTTGTTAGAGATCTGTGCCTCCTCCCAAAGATAGGTTGGTGGATACACAGATGGACCTCTTTTGTTGTTTTGTATGCAGTGTAAACCATATCCATCCCCAGGTTTTTCACTTATTCATAGGTTATAGGTTCATAGGTTAGTACTAGGCTAACTGCCCTTGCAAGCTATTTTAAGCCTAGCCAATTATCCCTTGTGAGACTCAAACCCTGCACCTTGAGGTTGTAAGGCAAACACCTTAACCATTAGGCCACCTCCCAACCCTTCATTAATTATACTTCCAATATTAACACAATTAGATTTGCAGCGAATAATATTCCCTTGTCCCAACAGCACTACCTGCTCAAACAGCATTTATTTTTGATAAGATGTGCTAATGGTGTAATTGTGCATCACCCTTGCTTACCATTCTTTATTCAGTGTGGCTTAAATATTCTCACCTTCTCATTGAAGCATCTGCCTCCATCTAGTTACTAATTCCCACCCTAAAATATCCCTTACATGTTGGACATACATAGATAACTAGCACAACTGTGTCCTTTTCTTGGGTATAATAACATAACTTCAAGCCATCCATATTGAAGTCAGTTTGGCTGAGATGACTAGACCAAATAGTTCAAGACTGATAGATGTGTTACATGGGGTAATGCCACACATCACCTTTGCAGTCCCTATAACTATTAAAACTAACCCCAAAACTCCAGGATCACCAAACTTTGGGTAAAATATAAACTTACAGTCTCAGCCTGTTTAATCTATTCAGCTTGACTGGATGGGCTTTGGCAAATCAAACAGTGAAGTGTTTCAATGCCCCTTCTCTCACTCATTCATACCAGATCTCCTCACTTGGGCTTCTCTGCTCATTCTTGTTCTCATTACTTCCATATTATATATATTTTTAAACATCACATATTCATCTAGTATGTTTGCTATGTTCTCTATTTATAGTATATTGGTCACATTCCTTCCATCATCCCTCAGAATAACACAGCCCTACATGGCTTGAGCATTATGCTTATACAGTTGCCATTGCCCTTTATTTCATTTGTTTGTCCTCCATAGTACTCCATACATAAGCTCTTGCCTCTTACTACTTGCCAAGCTCTTCCTCCCTGGTTTGTTCATGTTTTGCTGGGGTTATATACCCTTACTTGCAATGTTCTTCCTCTCTGGTTTGTTCATGTTTTGCTGGGATTATATACCCTTGAATTATAAGTCAAAAACATGAGTATGGATATTCCAGATAGGAATAAGCAATAAAAATGATGGAATGTTTAAGATACAGTTGCCACAATGGTTAAGATCTTTATCTCCCTTGCACAAGGTACAAGGTTCACTCCTGACTTCTGTCCAATGCCTATGGGAGTTTGCATGTTCTCCCTGTGTCTCTCTGTGGTTCTTCCTACCTCGCAAAAACATACTTCCCCTTTAAACTCACCCAAGAACAGAGCTGTGAGGAGCAGCACAGACTCTAAATGGTACGTATTGGGGAAAGAGTTATAAAGACCAATGAAACTGGGCATTGACTGTGGTGTACAGTGTCCTCTAAATAGATGTACAATGATCCAGACTGTGCATGGTGTCAGTGATGGCCACTCAACAGTGTAAAAATTGGCTCCTGGTGAGTTGGTCATGGTAAATAATGGTGCTAAAAATGAGTATGGGTAGTTGCTGTTGGTTAATGGATGAGGACCCAGCCTACTATGACCTAGGCCAGGTATCTATGCTTACCATAGGAGGGGTCTATGTGCCCCTGTTGGTCAGTGTGTGGCCACCATTAAGCCTAGCAGTCCTGGGTCAATACTCTACAGGCCAACTGGTGTACAGCTGCTGAACTTGGGTTACCTGGGATAGCTCTGAGCAAAAGCTGGATCTAAAACTAATCAACCCATCAAACATGACCTAAGGATTGCTGCACTCCGTATAGGTTCACAGAGAGGACAAAGCTTGGAAGTGGATGCCATGATGATAATGAGAATGATGGGCATCATTTGTATCCAGGAAACAAGATGGAAGGGCACTGCATCAAAACAAGTTGGCATGGGACTCAGAGTTTACTCCTCAGGGGGAGGACAGACTTGAAATGGTGTGAGGATTGTGGTGAGAGACGGGCTTCAAAAGACAGTAAAAGATGTCATCAGAATTAGTGACAGACTCAAGGCAGTCAGACTCCAATGTAAGGAGAGGGCAGTATTCTTAAGCTCAGCCTATGCTCACAGCAAGATTGTGATAATGAGGAAAAGGGGGTATTCAGGCAGCAGTTGCAGGACAACCTGAGTTTGTGCTGATAATGAGGGATCTAAGTGGACATATTGGGACAACCAAAACAGGATGTGAGGATTGGCTGGCTCCACATTGGAATAGGAATAAAGGAGAGGCCACGTTATACTTCTGCCTGGCAAATGGTTTGATTGTGGCCAACTACCTAGTTGCATAACAGAGATTGTCACAAGGCCACATACAAAAGTAGCTAATGTGCAACTCCGACAGACCTCCTCCAAGTAAGGAAAGGGCATTCAGGTAGAATCAAAGGCACTCTACAACTTCTGGAAAGTGAATCAAAAGATGGCACAAGGAAACTCTCTTGTCAGGTCACAAGTCAAAGACATAAAGATAATAATAGTCATCAGATACCCTTCATTCTTGATCTGATTTGATATGCTTTTGTTTTACCTCATTCACTTCTCTAACCGTTTTTACTCCTTTTCTTAACTGCTTTGCAGTTGTTTCTATTCAGTGTTTCCATAGTGGTGATCCAGTTGTCCTTTATTTACCTTTACTGATTTGTGCTTTCTTAGTATTAATGGCTTTTCTGTTATTAGTGTTACTGTACAGTAACATAGTCTTTTAATTTATGTTATATTATGTGGATCTCTCTTTATAGTTCTAATCCCAGTATTAATCGTTTTATTTAACATTTTAGCAGTCCAAGTTGTATTTATTTTTGGTAGCCTCTGGCTGTCCTATATATTGTTATATCTGTCCATTTCTATCAAACCCAGCAAGATTTTCCTTAAAGTATTCTCTTCATAGTTAAAAGATTCTTCTGCAGTTTGTGTTTCCTGCTCTTTATGCCTCTGACTAGACATATCTTGCTTTTTGAATGATTCTCCAGCTAAACTTACTGAGATTCTGTTTTGTGAGATAGCTTCATTACTTTCAGCATGTAAATCAGTTATTATACAATGACTGGCCATTAGTATTCAAACACGTGCACAATGACTGGCCAGCACAACCAGTGTGCCTGTTGTAAATTCCACAATATATCAATGGAAAAAGGTCAGGTCACCTGGACTTCTTCCCATTCCTATACTCCAAAACTTTTTTTTCTCAACAAAAATTAAAAAAAAAAACCTGTACTTCATACTCCGGACATATCCAAGAGGCAGCATGGAGAAAATACAAAGAAAATCAGGTACATTATTTAAAATTAAAGACACATACCTGATTTTCTTTGCATTTCCTCCATTCTGTCTCTCTCTCCTACCCCTAAATTAGCCCAAACTTTTTTTTAATACTATGGAGCAACAGAGACTTTCTTTTCTCCGTTATTTCCTTTTCAAAGCATTGATGTGCTGGGTATGCGTGGGAATACAAGTCCCATAAACATGTGCAGTACATCAAAACAACACAGCTGTATACCAGCAGCTGCAGAAGAACAGTAATGTGCCGTTATACAAAGACATTATTTAAGAAAAGTAAGTATTTTTTTTCTTCTTAAATAATGTTATTGTATAATAGCAATAACTGACTCCGTAGTTGTGGTATATTGAAATTTACCCATGGTTGGCTTTATTTAATCACTCGGGCTTCACCCTCATGATTAAACTACACCAGCCATGGGTAAATCTTCACTATACCACACCACATCATCTGTTATTGCTTAAATGAACCATTTTCATTATTGATAACACTGCTTTTCTTTCTTGGTCATGTCTTCACCCTGTACCTGTTTTAGTAGACACCATTCTGATGCAGTATTGTTTGCATATGAGGTCTCCATTCATATCCTTCACTTCTTAATTGGATCTATCACTTCATTTTCAATTTGCTCATTTTTAGCATCACTGAACTGCTTACTTTTAATTGCATTAGAATTCTGTTCATTATTTTGTTTTTGTAATGTTTACTATGTCTGAGGGTCTTTGCCTATATATATATATATATATATATATATATATATATATATATATCTTCAAATATATATTTTACTTTGCTTTAGGGTACCTGGTGTAAATGGTAATGACTGTGACTCACTCAGTCCTTCCTTGGTTTACTTTCTCCAAGTCTTTTGCATTTCTAAGATCATGATTGAATGGGCCCCGTTCCAATATCAGGGTATGATTAAAGTTCATGAAATTAGTATTATTTCAGTTTTTGATGTGAGCCAAAAGTTCTCTTCGCAGCATCCATTATGTGGATGTTCACAAAATAATATTCATTGTATTTTGAATACAGCAGCATAATTCTCGTATATATATTGTTTTAGGTGCTAGGTTATATATTCATTCTTGCGACTTATGTTATTGATTTTTAGCAATAGCATATACATATAAATAAATATAAATAAATGTATGTACATATACATATTTTTATGTTCAGTTGTACTTGTTAGACATTTCACCTCCATTTAGTCAGCAGTAATGAATGAGACAGTATATATTTATCTATATTATTTTTTAACATTTTTGTATTTATTGCATTTTATATATATATATATATGTGTGTGTGTGTGTGTGTGTGTATGTATGTGTATATATATATAATGTATGTATATTTAAAAAATATATACATATATATATATGTATATATATGTATATATAAAATATACATATGTACTCTTTTGTGAGTATCCATTACTTTATTTAAAAGTACTACTAATGTTTTTTAACTTGAATCCCATATTAAAAGTATGTCACTTTAAATCATCAAAACTAGGAGAACACATGACCATTGGAGGGACATTTTAAAAGTCTGATTTTTTTAATTGTACTTTTATCTGATGAGGTACTATAGGTAACGGGATGAAAGCGCTTATTTTTATGATATTAAAGGGGCACTATCTCATTTCTAAAATCAGTTTCTTACAGGAGGACTTTGTTTACATTTTAGTCCTGTGTAAGTCATATGTTCACACAGAGGCAGGGTTTTCAGAGAAGCTTGTTAGCATACTATAGGTCAGATTTCACAAACTTCAGTGGGAGTGGGTTTTGTGCTAGGAGTTTACAATATGTCTTTTGTATTTTCTTCCCCCCACCTAAGAGCAGTTGAAGGACTGGTTTAGCCCCAGCCAGAGATGTTGTCTAGTCACACTCAGATTTGCTGCCTTTGCAGCAGTAAAATTAAATCTTTTGTATGTGCTTGTTTTTTGTAAAACTTAGTGGAATGATCATCCCAGCCTAGACAATTGTATTTTCTTTTGTTTGATTTTGTTTCATGCATGTTGCTGCATGCTTTTTTCCCTTCACTGGTAATTATTTTTTATATGGTCAGCAGTAGAGTGCTTATTAGTGCATGTACTCATGCAAGACATACATTTATAAGACAGTTTCCCTCAATTCACAGGCCAGCATTGCTTTGTACAGTTGCCCCTGGGAAACAACCCACTGAGTTGCAAATGTCCTAAGATTCTAGAAGAATAAAATCTTACAACGTTTCAATAAATAACATGTCAGACAACTTTCAAATTGAATCTTGTTACTGTACTAAATGTATTTTTCCATTAACTGACACCTTTCAGGAATCACACATTAACTGTCCGTATAATACTAATTCCACCCAACTGAATTTAATTTCTTTTTCTTCCTGGCACTGTGTTAAAATGTTCAGATCTTTCACTCTTTTCCTAAATATTTGACTGCAGTAGAGTTACTCTGGTTACCATTTGAAAGTTGGGGCAAATGTATTTGTCTCTGTATTTCCCTATATTTTCTTATCTGTGTGCATAACTATGTATGCAATATGTCATCTAAGTTTATATTCATGTGGTTGTAAAACCACAGCCTTGCTGTATCTTACTGACTGGCTTGCAGTTCAAAGCATTCTTGAATGTCTGTCAAATTTGTATATGCTAGACGTGATATTGCGTGCATTTTTTTAAAACTTTGTATGCAGTGCACATAATTGTTTTAGTAGTGTACTTCACTGTTAATATTGGTATTCTCATAACTTTTCTCTTATTTGCCTCATTTGTGACTCAGATGGCTGTGTTGATGAGTCCATGTACCTCCTTATCAAGATGGAAATAGTTCATTTAAATAAACAAATGCATGTGTCATTATGTGTTTATCATATGTATTGTTTTGGTTGTTTAAAATGTATTTGCTGTATATCTTTATGACTTTATAGATCCACAAATATTTGTATGTCTGCACACACACACACACACACACACACACACACACACACACACACACACACACACACACACACATATATAAATTTGTCTCCGAATTTGTGTACGTCTCTGTTTATGTATACAGATGTACACACACCTATATGTGGGCTGTATTGGTGGATATATATATATATATATATATATATATATATATATATATATATATATATATATATATATATATACATGCACAGTCTCATACACTGTCTTGCAGGAGGTATTTTGACTAAGGTGATAGTATAGCTGCTCTTAACAGCATTCGTGTCACTGACCCTTTATTGCTAGTTTTACAAGTAACAGATTTTTCCATTTGTCATATGCCACTTGACAAGAGTTTTAAAAGTGGGACTCAAACTACAGAAACTATAGACCCATAAGCTTAACCAGCCTTATCTGTAAGACCATGGAACTAATAATCACGGACTCTATAAATAAGGACATAGATAATCTCCATACCCTTGATCTGCCACAGTTTGGTTTTGTCAAAGACAGGTCATGTCTGTTAAACCTGGTAGACTTCTTCAAAATGTCACCAGAGCTATAAATGAAGGAAAATCTGTGCATACAACCTACCTTGACCTAGCAAAGGCCTTCGACACAGTCTCACATTCGAGCATCATTGATAAACTCTCCTAGTTGAATATCAACCCTTATGTTATGTCTACGCCTCACCTATTCTCACCAACCTTAGAAAAGCAGACTTAGCTAAGCTTGACTCCTGCTATAACAAAATAGTTAGATTTGCCTCTGACTCCCCATTTAGATCTCACCACTGCTTATCCTTGAAGCTGCTCAACTGGCTGGAACTTCCTCAACTCCTGCGCTACAACCAATTCTCTCTGGCCCATAAAATTTTATATCAACCGGAAAAAAAACCTGCATTGCAAAGCCTAATTCACCTCCACACCAATAACAGAACTCTTCACTCCAGTAACAAACTTATTCTCGCAGTAACTAAATCGAATACAGCAGGTGATGCCCTCTTTTCTAATTATGTATCCAAAATATGGAATGCTTTACCCTATAACATAACTACTATGACAACCTTCATACAGTTCAAAAAAGATTAAAACTGCATGTCACTAATAACTGGCTTTGCTCTTGCACTTCACCAGGCTAGACTCTCCACTATGTTAGACCCTACACCACCTTAACTATCTTGCACTTCAAGAGGAACAGATAGGTCTATATTCTATTACTGTAGAAATACATACAGTATAATAAAATAGATTGTTATGGTTTAGATCCCAATAACCTTTAAGAAGTTGTTGGTTTACACATGACTCCCTCCAGCAATGATTGAGATCGTTATATATATATATATATATATTTATATATATATATCTTTAGACTAATGCAACTATTACTGTAAGATTTCTCTGTTTTCATTAATTGTGACTGCTGTGTATGAATATATTACTATTAATTAAGACTCATATATATATATATATATATATATATATATATATATATATATATATATATATATATACATATATATATATATATATATATATATATATATATATTTATATATATATATATATATATATATTTATTTATATATATATATCTTTAGACTAATGCAACTATTACTGTAAGATTGCTCTGTTTTCACTAGTTGTGACTGCTGTGTATGAATATATTACTATTAATTAAGACTCGCTGCATTTTGTATCTAAATATACTTTGTAAACTTTGTAGAGTTTTTTTGTTACATGTTATTCATATGTGTGGAGCTTTTCTCCCTGGGCCTCCACTGAAAATGGACCTTTGTCCAGTGGACTATTCCAGTTAACAAATATAAACTAAAAAATAAAATAAATGTTGTCAGGTTGGTAACTAGCTCACCAACAGATCACACTCAGTCAAAGTTGGGGACTTTACCTCAACCAGCAGACCTGTCAGCCATGGGGTTCCACAGGGCTCAGTGCTCAGCCCCATATTGTTTGCAATATACTTCTCAGAAGTTCAGGCCAAAACAGGGGGGCTGCGGCTAACTAAGTTTGCTGATGAATGCAAATTAATTGCAATCATTGAATGCACAAATTATGTCAATATACTTCAAGAGGGATTTAACACAGATCAATGATTGGTGCCAAAGCCTGGACTCAAATGGACTCAAACTCATTGCTAAAAATGTATTATCATCCCCTTTAGTTAAAACAATATTCCTGAAGATTATCATATAAATAATAATAATACCCTGTGTAACAACTCAGTAGTGACAGACTTGGGAATGCAAGTTGACTGTAGCCTAAACTTTGTCCACCATGTGTCTACTGTGGTAAGGAAGGCGTTCTGCGTTGCTCACCTCATTAGCAAAGGCACTGCCTCAAGAGCAAAAGAGGTCATAACTCCCCTGTACTTGACCCTTATCAGGCCAATAATTGAGTACAATGCTCCCTTTGGTATGTACCTTACCAGGCATCTGCAGGAGCTTGAGAGACCTCAGAGATTTCTAACCAAGAAAATTCAGGGTCCCCAGTGGAGCCAGTTCAGTGGTTGTGGCATTTCGTTGTGGATTTACTACCTTTTACTTTGTTTTCCAGTTCTCTATAAAACTATTTTGGGTCATCAATGAATTGCTTATTGTGTAGTTTTCCTTTAAATTTATCTACGTATCTTCTAAGTTTTTCTACCTGTGTTGATATTTTTAGTTTATTGTTTCCGATAGTTTATGATAGATCCTGGTTTGTTTTGATACTGTGCTGCATTGCTTTTACCACATCTGTCTTTTTTATTGATATGTACCCTCTTCTATATGCTTCTAACAGTGGCAATTCTTGTCTTAATTGCCTTATAGTGTTCTGTGTGGTTTCCATGATGGCATTTTATTTCTTCCCTTCCTTTCTCTTGTTGCTCTATATTTTTGTGGTAAGACTTGATCTGTTATTAATTTAGCTGCACAGTAATATATCCTATGTATTTCTGTTATATCACATGAATTTTTTTTAATAGTTCTGATAACTGTGTTCATCTGTTTTATCAGATTTCTAGCATTTTATTATTTGATCTCCATTTTCTTGTGATGTATAATTTTTCATTTGCATCCTGCATTATCTGCTGCTTCTTCATATGGCAACTCATTGAACCATCACTTGTGCCAAAAGTGCCACTTTTTCCTGCTCCTTCTCTTGTTATGCAACTGCAACAAAAATTATGTACTGGAATCCTACAGAAGGCTCCAGAACATCATGTGGCAAATCATTATTCCACCTCTTTCTTCTTAGTTTGGGGACTCATTGTTTCTTCATGTTGTGACATTACCCATGTTGTATTTTCTACACTAAATCCTTCACTTTGCAGGTAATCTGTAACTTCAGTTTTTATTTGTTTAACTTCTACCTTATCCTTTGGTTAAAATCCCCCCTCTGTTTTCTTATTTTATGTATTGTTAAATTTTCCATATCTGTGTGCCTTTTCCTGTATTTATCATCAAATATTTTTGTAGCTGCTTTTTTGTATTGATAAATGTGACTTTCTTCTTTGCATAAATATTGCACCATATCAGATCTCTTTTCTTTCCCATGTCTATGTTTCTTTTTTATACGTTTCAAAAGCTCTGAAATTTGTTCTTTATATTTTCACACTTCCTCTGTCATTTCTTCTTCCAGGTGACACAAAGTTTTTTCGTCTATGTAATGTCTTGCATAGATCTGTTGTGTTAATTAATGCTCATTTTCATTTGACGATTTTGGCAGTTTTTCCTTGTGTGCATAGTTTTCTTTCCTCTGGCTTTTCTTAATCTTTCTGAATATCTTCTATCTGGATTTCTGGGCTTTTTGCATAATAGTAACAGTATATAATGTCTTTCTTATGTACATTGGATATGATGATGTCAGATGCGCAGTGTGACTCAACCATGCACTGCCTAGCATAGCTTTTAACTATTACTGCATACACTATATTTGTTCTGTGTGATATCACACTGTCACTTTGTGATGGCATAGGCCCATAGAGCTGGAATAGCTGTCACTGCTTCATCTATGCTGCCATATCCTATGCCCATCACTGTATGGGGTGTGTGAAATCACTGTCTGAGCGTGTGAAGCGGCCGCTGGTAACTATCTCTTGTTTTCACTTTCATCAGTGGCTGAGATAGCATGTTGACTGTGACAGGGGCTGCTGTAGTGGGTACAGAGGTTATGAGAATTGATGGCTAGTATGCATGCTTCCTAGTAATCACAATATGTCTCATGCACCTTTCACGTTGTGGTAGGGACATACTGAAGTGGCACTTCTGATATATCCAGACAGTAGAACTAGGCATTCAGCAGGCCAAATCTGTTCAAATGTGTTTCTGGTTTGTGTGTAGGTAGTGTTATGCTGCAGTTCAGCCATGATGTGAGGGTTCTGTATGGGTGTCCTCAACCAGGTTTCAGTTGGGCATCCAGCAACACCTGAAATGCAGTGCTAACATATGGGGTAGGGTGTGACATTTGTACACACTCTCTGGTCATGTATACCTTGTTTAGCCCAGTGCCTGTACTTACCAACTAGATGGCCTTGTAGAACTTCACTACACAGGTAGTGCCATTATAGATGACTTGTATGCCAGATATGGGAATCCTGAGCAATAATAAAAATTTCCATGCATTTCACACTACCTCACACTAGATAGAATAGCTGTTCTTCCATCTAATGTAGCATTGTTCACTGGTACCAGCTGGGACCTTTACTGCCATATGTGTACAATAGGATTATAGGACATTACTAGGCTAATGGGCCTTACAAGCCTAGTCAAGTTCTGCCCTTTTTTTCCATGATGAGCACCTACTGCCCCTGTCCAAGAGAGAAACAAGTGGAACCCCTGGGGTGAATTTACTGCTACCCATCTAATCATCCAGACTGTGCTTGAAGAGGGCCAAAGAGGTGCTCTGCTTGACATGAATTGGGAGTCTGCTTCACATGTACGGTAACCTGTGGGAGACAAACCTGTCTCTCCATAGGTTCATAGGTTCATACTAGGCTATCTGCCCTAGGGCATTTATAAGCCTACAAAAATAAGGGTGAAGAAGAAAGGACCAAGGTAGGCAAATCCAATGTAGATACACCAAACAGAAATAGCGTAATCACCTTTATTAAACGCTTTCGTCGAATGACTTCATCAGAATACAACTTTGAACTGCCAGGGCTCAATAAATACCTTCACAAAAGACAATTATCCAATTACACAATAAATTAATAAACAATTAAAAGTTGATCATCATTTTTTAAATAAAAAAATTTCTACCAACATTCTTTTCAATACATAATCTACGGTCCCTCAAAAAACGTTTTATGTTGATTGCTTCATTTAAACCAGGAGGTTTGTCGGATCTTAACTTAATTTGCCATAAGGTCTCCCTCTGTTCTATGTAGTTTTTAAAGTCCCCACCCCTTAAATCTATACTGCATACTTCGAGGATGGAAAACAAAAACTTCTTAAAATTACAACATTCTCTAGAATGCTTATATAGCGCATTAGTCTCATCGTGCTTCTTAATGCTGTATAAATTTATAAGCCTAGCCAGAGTGTGTTTGGCTTTCGCCACCCATTTTAAATTAATTTTGCTATGCCCTTTTTCGAGGTTAGTATACTGTGCATCTGTCTAACAGCGACACAGAAGTGATACCTGGGGTAAACCTACGATCCCACATCCACTCATCAAGATTCCTCTTGAAGAGAGTCAATGAGGGACTCTGCCTAACCTGGACTGGGATTTTATTCCAGAGTGAAGGGAGCCTCTGGGTTATGAATCTGTCCCTCCAGCATGTCCTATTTATTTCAGTGCTGAGGTTCAAGTCTCTCGAGTGCATAGCTCGATGGGATTTGGATTTTCTGAGGTGCAGCATGTCCATTAATTCCGGGTTGGACATGGCTTTATACGCCAGGCACAGATCGCCTATGAGCAGGCGGTATGCCACTGAGTAGAGCTGGAGTTTCTTTAACCGGGCAGCATATGGCATCTGTTTGAGCCCTTTGATCCTCTTGGTGAGGTACTTTTGGGGTCTTTCCAGTTGCTGCAGTTGTCTGGTAAGGTACATCCCAAAAGGGGCATTGTACTCAATTATGGGCCTGATGAGGGATGAGTAAAGAGGCACGATAACCTCCCCTGATCTAGATGTGAATCCCTTCATGATTAGGTGGGCTATATAAAATGTTTTTCTAACCACTTTGGCCACGTGGTTGTCAAATGAGAGATTGCTATCATCTTGGGTCCCCAGGTCCCTAATTACGTCTTCTGTACTTAATGGATTACCACCTATGTGGTAATTTGTAGGCACTTTGTTTTTGCCAAAGGGGATGACTATACACTTTTTGGTGTTTAGCTTGAGTCCATGGCTCTGGCACCAGTTGTCTGTTTCTATGAGGCCCTTTTGGAGGATGCTTGTGTCGGCTGGAGAGTCGATTATAGTGCCCAGTTTGCAGTCATCTGCGAACTTGGTCAGCCACAGTCCTACCGTGTTGGCCTGTACCTCCGAGAAATATATACCGAACAGGAGAGGTCCCAGGACTGAGCCTTGTGGGACGCCACTTGTAACTGGTTTGGAGTCTGACATGGCTCCAGCAATTCTAACCATGTGGGTTTTGTCCTTGAGCCAGTTTGCAACCCATCTAGTGACATAAGGGTTTATATTTAAGCTGGTGAGCTTATCTATAATGCCCGAGTGGGGTATTGTATCGAAGGCTTTTGCGAGGTCCAGGTAGGCTGTGTGGACCACCTTCCCCTCGTCAATGACCTTGGTGACTGTTTCAAAGAAATTGACCAGGTTTAAGAGGCAGGATCTGCCCTTAACAAAGCTGAACTGGGTAGGATCCAGTGTCTGTAGGTCCCCAATATCTTTTTTATGAGGTCCATGATGATCCTTTCCATAGCTTTGCAGACCAAGCTAGTCAGGCTTATGGGGCGATAGTTTCCAGGATCCACTGAGGCACCACCTTTGTGGAGAGGGACCACTGTTGCTGTACGCCACTCTTTGGGTACATATCCTGTGGTAAGACTGAGACTGAACAGTAGTTTTATGTTTGGGTTTAACTCTTCTTGGAGTTCATGTAGGATGCAGCCTGGGACACCGTCTGGCACCATTGATGCTGTGTTTTTTGCTTTGGAGAGGGCGGCTCTTACCTGAGCATCTGAGATGTCAGGGGGGCAGCACTCTGCTGGGATAGATATTTGCCCTTTTGGTGGGGGGGGAGAAGTTTGCGCTGAGCCTGTCAGCTAGGATGTTGGCAATGTCTGTGGGTTTGGTGTATTTTTTGTCATTTTGGACTAATTCTGAGCATATCTGGGAATTCCCACCCAGGTTCCTAACATAACTAAAGAAAGCCTTGTGATTATCCTTAGTGTCCTATACAATTTTTCTCTCGAAGCTGGCCTTAGACGATTTTATGAGTGCCCGTAGTTTTTTGCAAACACTGATCAGAGATGCCTTCCCTTTTTGGGATTTTGCTCTATCATGTAGTAGCTTCCTCCTTCTATTGTATAGTTTGTTTATGGCTGGGGTCCACCAGACAGGACGTCTGCCTTTGTAGGATTGGGTCTTGGTTTTATTTGGGATTGCATGATCCATGCATTCCTGAAGGTGTTCATAGAATGCGTTTATAAAGGATTCTGCAGTCTGGGCCATATTTCCCACAGGCCCGGGGGCTTTGAAGGATTCCACCTCGGTTTTGAGGAGTGTGAAATTTGCTTTAGAGAAGTTTTTCACTGTGGTTTTCTGGGCAGGGGGTGGGGTCGGGATGTGAATATCCAGTGAGATTAGTTTATGGTCTGATCTTACCAGTGAGGGATACACTTCTGGTCTGGAGCATAGAGTCCCCATGTTGGTGATGATCAGGTCGAGTATGTTTTCCCCTCTTGTGGGAGTGGTAACAAGTTGTTCCATAGCATTTGAGTTTATAAATTCTAGGAACCTTTGAGCTAGGGTGTTGGAGCTACAGTAATGATCCCAGTCTATGTTTGGGTAGTTGAAGTCGCCCAATATAATGGTGTTTGGAGAGACCTTCATATTTTCCAGTGTTCTCAGGAAGGCCGAGTGGGGTTCCTGGGTTTGGGAGGGTAGTCTGTAGCAGGCTATAAACTGGAAGGCAGTTTTACCCACTGTTAGTTGCACATGGATAGTCTCTGATGCTTCGTGCTGTGCCACCAACCTGGAGGTGTGGGTATCTTTGACGAATATTGATACTCCCCCTCCTTTTCTGGTTCGGTCCAAGTTTTGGGGCTGAAAAGCATGGTATGAGGTATAACCTGATAGTGCTGGGGTGCTCTCGGGAGCCTTGAACCAGGTTTCTGTTACTGCACAGATATCGATGTTCTCCATGCTAAGGAGAGTTTCGAGTGCATGCATCTTGAGGTTTAGACTTCTGGCATTGAGTAGCATTACTCTTAGTTTCTTATCCCTTGTGATACCTATGGAGGTGGGTTTGTCTTTTGAGCCTTGCCTAAAAAGGCACTATGGGGGTAGCAAGAGCCTTTGCCAATATCCGAAAGCCCAGGGGTGACAGGTGCAAGCCGTCCCTAGCGAAGCATCGTGGCCTGTCGAGCATGTCATCCCAGGCTGACAGGCATTGGATCCCCTTTGAATGACACCAATACTTAAGCCAATTGTTGAAATTGATCATCTTGTCTTCATATTGTGGCATCATTCTTGGTGAGGGTAAGATGCTACTCAAGGTCAGGGTCATACCGACCTGGGCCACATGCTCAGAGAGCTCCTCTATGTCTCTTTTCATGTAGTCCAGGGCGGTACGTCTCAGGTCATTCACAACAGCATGGACAATGACTGAGTCATATTTGTACTTGCCTTGGAGTGACCTGAGTGCTTGTGTTATGTGGCAGATCCTAGCTCCCGACAGGCAGCTCACCGTGACCTTCTCCTTGTTCAGCCTGGTGAGCAGGACGTCAGTGTGCCTGACGATAGAGTCACCTATTACACGTGTATCAGGTGTGTTGTTTAGCCTTATGGGCTGTGACTGTTCAGCACACTGGCTTTGTGAGCTATGTGTTGCATGTGTTTTGTTTTGGGGTAGCGGTTGCTTGGGTGTCTGCTTTGGAGGTCTCTGCTGCTTAGGCAGATTTTTATTTAGAGCCTCCGAGTATGTTTTTGTTTGTTTATGTGTTTGGTTTGCTGTCGTGGTAGGTCTATGTGAGACTGGAATTGTAGTGAGTGTGGTTTCCTTCTCCTCCTGACAGGTTTCACCAGTACTGAGTTGAGAGAGCTTAGCCTCCAGTTTGGCTATATGGTTGCATCTTTCACATGTGTTGGAATTTGTTGGGAGGAGGAGAGGGTTGTCTGTGTACATGAGACAGTTGTAACATTACCTCAAGATTCCCAGATTCACCAGCTGGACTGGAGAGGAGATTGACAACTGACCTTTGGACATGCTAGAATAGTATTGGGAATTCCTTTATAATTGAAAAAAAAAGGCCAATGGGAAACAAGGTACTCAAGGGGAGTTTCTGAGGGTGTAGTGCTTTTAATTTTTTAGTGCTGACTTATATAATTGCTTTAGTGAGCAAGTGCCAGGTAACTTAAATGCAATGTGTTACAGGTAACTTAAATGCAAAAATGACAAACAGTAACTTTCTTTCAAGTGAAACAAGGAAATAAGTACAGTAAGCAATGCAGATGTCACTAGGGATCCACAGAAGCACTGAAAAGCCGCGTTTTAGGTGGAATTAGCATTTCAGGGAAATAACAAGCAAACAAGCATACAGACAAAGCTAGATTCAGCAGGCCTGGATCTAGTCTATGCTACAGCAAACAAGGTATACCAGTTCCAGTAAGAAACAGTTCAAATATGCAGGCACTATAAGCCTTTAACCAGAAATTCCCAACTCAGAAGGGCAGAGTCCAGCCTCTCCTCCCACAAGAGTGCAGACCACGAACCTTCTTAATGTAAAATAACTGGCCTGAAGCCCAAGTGCTTAAACCAGAACTAATACACTTTTAGAATAACAGACACTGAGCCCTCAATCAGCAGTTCCCAACTTAGAAGGATGTAAGCTACCTGTCCTGCCACCACAGTGCAGGCCACAAACCTTCCTAATGTAAAACAACTGGTCTGAGCCCAAATGCTTAATCCAAAAGACTTAGAATGATAGCTACACTTTAATCAAGTTACTACCAAGCAGTAATAAATACAACTGAATACTTTAAATAATGCCTGGATTAGTGCTCAAGTTATACAAACAAAGCTAGATTCAGCAGGCCTGGATCTAGTCTATGCTACAGCAAACAAGGTGTACCAATTTAGTAAGAAACAGTTCAAATATGCAGGCACTATAAGCCTCTAACCAGAAATTCCCAGCTCAGAAGGGCAGAGTCCAGCCTCTCCTCCCACAAGAGTGCAGACCACGAACCTTCTTAATGTAAAATAACTGTCCTGAAGCCCAAGTGCTTAAACCAGAACTAATACACTTTTAGAATAACAGACACTGAGCCCTCAATCAGCAGTTCCCAACTTAGAAGGGTGTAAGCTACCTGTCCTGCCACCACAGTGCAAGCCACAAACCTTCCTAATGTAAAACAACTGGTCTGAGCCCAAGTGCTTAATCCAAAAGACTTTGAATGATAGCTACACTTTAATCAAGTTACTACCAAGCAGTAATAAATACAATTGAATACTTTAAAGAATGCCTGGATTAGTGCTCAAGTTATACAAACAAAACTAGATTCAGCAGGCCTGGATCTAGTCTATGCTACAGCAAACAAGGTGTACCAATTTAGTAAGAAGCAGTACAAATATGCAGGCACTATAAACCTTTAACCAGAAATTCCCAGCTCAGAATGGCAGAGTCCAGCCTCTCCTCCCACAAGAGTGCAGACCACAAACCCTCTTAATGTAAAATAACTGGCCTGAAGCCCAAGTGCTTAAACCAGAATTAATACACTTTTAGAATAACAAACACTGAGCCCTCAATCAGCAGTTCCCAACTTAGAAGGATGTAAGCTACCTGTACTGCCACTACAGTGCAGAGCACAAACCTTCTTAATGTAAAACAACTGGTCTGAAGCCCAAGTGCTTAAACTAAAAGGCTTAGCGTGAGTTACACCAAGCAGTAATAAATACAATTGAGTACTTTTAACATGATGCAAAAGCAAAATAAAGTAGGAAGAAACACAAATACAGTAAAAACAGATACAATTTTTTTTTTTTTTGAGTGAGCAAATGAGATGGTTCCAGGAGGAGTATCCAAGTGCAAATTTACAAGAGGGGCGGGCAGTTTCAAAGCCAACAAGACAAAAACAGGGACAGTGGGTGGGGACCTACTGAAAAAACTGTCAGCTTCTAGCTAGATAGGTTTTATTAATGACACTTACTAGTTTAAGGTCTTTAGAGTGAGTACCTCTGAGCCACTGGATGTACAGATATGCCGCATTTCCAATAAAACAGAGTCAGTGATTGCCTTATATGCAAGGCAGATATTGCCTCTGAATAGTCTGTATGAAACAAAGTAAAGTGACAGTGATTTCAGCCATTCCACATATGACAGATGCTGAATACCTTGAATTCTCCTTTTGAGGAACTTTTGTGGTCTCTGCAATTGCTGCAGGTACCTGGAAAGGTACATACCAACAGGGATGTTGTACTCAATTATTGGCTTGATGAGGTAAAAGTACAGGGAGGTTATAGCTTCTTTTTTTGTGGAGGCAATGCCCTTACTTATGAGATGAGCAATGTAGAATGCCCTTCTTACCCCTGTGGAGACATGGTTATCAAAGGCAAGGTTGCTGTCAACCTGTGTGCCCAGGTTTGTCACCACTGAGTGTCTGCTTAGGGTATTTCTATTGGTGTGGTAGTTAGCAGGAACATTGCTCTTACCGAAAGGAATGATAATACATTTTTTTTGCATTGAGTTTAAGGCCGCAGTATGTACTTTGGGAGTATGACAGTGCCATTGAAGCCATGCATGGTCATGGCTCTCACCCCTGATATGCAGAGGAAACAGATATGCTCATCCAATCAGATGTATCATATCAAAGAACATACTACGTATCCTGCAGGCCAGCACTTGTGAGATACCCAGTGTGTACCCTGTTTGTTTCTGTAGCTAGAATAGTTAGTGTTACACATACTTTGGTGTCCAGCAGTAATGGATGTCCATGCATTTCTCTGTATCCTGTTTGTGGGCAATAGATGGCAGCCGACACCTGTGTAATATCTGTCTACTTGAAAGTGGTCTGTCAGCTACTGGTCATTTATCTGGTGGCAGGTGATACTTTGTCATTACTAATTTTTTTCATACTGCCTACTGTCACTTGGCACTGCTGGGTGAATAAGTCGCAGTACTTATAAACAATAAGTGCTTCTCTATGGCTGTTAATGCTGCTCTTTGCATTGGTTCATAGGTAGTTACTAGTACACAGTCCATGAGACCATTCAGGATATTAGCTCAGTGTTCCAGTTGTAACAAAGTACTGGTTAAGTGACTTGCTCAATTTCACACAGTATGCAAATGAAGACTGAAGGAATTAAACCCCGGAAGTGACTAATTAACAGCTCATTGCCTTACTCTTCTGCTCTAACTGCTACATATCTTTGCTTGTTGCAACTCTACAGATTCCCATGTGCTTTTGGCTGTTATAGTTATGCGTAGCTTACTGTGCACATAACAGTCCCTACATTTATGAATTGTGATCTGTTTTCAGGTGCACTGATTTGCATCTCATTATATAATCCTGCATGCCTTCATTTATTATATGGTCATACTCCTACTCCCATGCTGTCTTTCTCCTTGGTTAATATCATTAGCAGGTGGTGTGAATGTCAACACAAGCATACTGTGTACTATTAATTTATTTTATTAATTTATTTATTTATTGGCACTTTGTCAAATGCAGGTCATGCCTATCAAACCTAGTAGACTTCTTTGAGATGATCACCAAGGCAATGGACTAGGGCAAAACGATGCATATTGTCTATCTTCACATTGCTAAGGCATTTGATGCAATACCTCACTCAAGCATTGTAAACAAACTCACATAATTAGACATAAACATCCATGTAACACACTGGAGAGTCAGCTGGCTCACAGATAGGAACCATGGAATTTAGGATCAGAGTGGCCATCTCTACAAAGAGGCCAGTCACTAGCAGAATCCCTCAGGGCTCAGTGTTGAGTCCACTCCTCTTTGGCATCTAATTCTCAGAAGTCAAGGTCAACATCAAAGGCCTCTGGCTGACTAAGTTTACACACTACTGAAAACTAGGAGCAGTTATAGAATATCCCCAATATACTAACATCCTACTGGAAGGTCTAACACAAAGAAATGTACAACAGTACCTTTCAGGAAGTCAACCACTCTGAGGAAACTACCTCATTGATAAAACACCCCTAAGAGTAAACCTAGTAGTGAGTGATTTGGTGTCACATGTAGATGGTAACCTGACCTTTGACCAACATGGGTCTAAGGTAATAAGAAAATCATATTGCTCAACTTACTGTAAATGTATGGACATGGTATCTAGGGCCAGTGAGATCATCATGCCACTGTATTCAGCCCTCATTAGACCCATCATTGAGTATAACTACTCCTTCGGTGTGTACTTGACCAAGAACATGCAACAACTGGAAGATCCACAGAGATTCCTCACAAAAAGAATGCAGGGCATAAATACTATGTCCTTTATAGATCACCTGAAAGCCCTATCTCTATACTCTGTTTCCTACAGACTGCTGAAAGGTGATATATGCCTGGCATGCAAGGCATCCTTGGATCCCACTATGATGTATCTGTTGCATTTCCACAGAGCAAACATTATCAGAACTGTGATATTTAAGGACCTAATCTTTGCTTATTACATATAAACAGGACATGTCACAGGGGCAGGTATGTATCTCTGAGAATTCCTATTCTATGGAATAGACTCCCCATCCATGTGAAGCAGAGCTCTTCTCTAACCCTATTCAGATGTAACCTGGACCAGTGGCAGGGAAATCGAAAATTCACCCCAGGTCTGGCACCTATGTCTCTGATGGACAGAGGCAACCATTAAATTATGCCCTAGCTAATAAATACCTTTTAGAATAATCTAAGACACAGTAACTTACAGATAAACATATGGGTTGCATGGCAAGGATTATAAAGGCCCTATTGGTCTTTATCCCAGTATAAACCTATGAACCTATTTGTTTACTGGGAAACAGTGACTGAGCAGTGCTCTTTTTCAGCAGAGCCCTGTGGAGAAAAGCTCCATTATACAGACATAATTTGCATTGTTTAATCATTTACAGTCAGTTTCATTCATAAGCAAAAGTTCATTATTCAGACATCCCTGACATCACTTAGATCATTTACAGTTTTGAAATAACAGGTGCATAGATTTTATGTGAATACATTTTTTTAACACAGGGAGGTATATGCAGTACAATATCATTGGTATGCATAGACTGTCAAGTTTTACATAAGAATATTTGTTACTACAAAGATTTGTTAAAAATCTAGGACATAGGAAGATAAGATAAAGAGAGAGCAGCCCAAAGAAGGGACAGAGGGGTGGAGGCACAAGGAAGATAAATGAGATGATATAATATTGGAGGGTGTAGTTGTGAAATAGTACATTAAGTTTTGTGCAGCAGAGAGCTCTGGCATAAATTTATCTAGCTATTTTAATAACCATTAAACCAGGGGTGCTGCACAGGAAGAGCTGTTTTTCTATCAGGTGGTGTGTCAGTTGGCATTTAAGTGGAGTGGGATCATATTCCAGCTATTAGCAGTGCAGTGTGAATACAGGGAGTATCCTGCATTGTTAAGTTTAGTTACAGATTTTGTCAGTGGAGTGTAGAGGTCTCTTGGTAATCTTAGGTTGAATGATGTAGTGAAGAGATGGGAATTTTTAGTGATGTGCAGTAGTTTGAACATTTTAATTAATTGTGTGTATAATATGGATTATTTCATTTGAGACAGTTTAGTTCTTTTAGAGAGAGGCAGTGATGTGATCTGTATTGTTGGTTGGTTGCAAATTCGGCTAGTTTATTGTAGCATTGTTCTAGTTTGGTTGACAACAGCAAAGAGTTGAGATTGGTTAGGATAAGAGAGGCATATGATCAGGTAGAGAGTAAAAAAGAAGGCTATTTTTGTCTAGCTGAGTCTGGGCTGAAAAGCAGAAGTTTATTTATTTATTTTGATTCAGAAGGAGTTGTACGTTGTTGGGACAAGCTGTTGTGTTTAGTTCATTCATAAGTTAAACAGTAACAGTCCTATTATGGAGACTTGTGAGACACCAATGGATGCAGGAAGGAAAGCGGAGAAATCATCTTGCTATTTACTGACTGAGACCTATTAGTAAGGTAATTAAGAAACCAGTTAAATGAACAGGTTGATAGTCCGTAGGAAGAGAATTTAGTTAGGAGAATTTGCTTGACTGTTGAATGCCTTGGATAGATCTAGAAATATGGTTGAGGTCGGATGACCTGAATTTCTGTTGTGATATATTAGCACTGTGAACCTTAAAAGGGCAGTGGTTGTATTATGATTTTTCTGAAAGCATGCTATGAGGGAGTGAGGAGGTTTTGAGAAATATATATTAATAGTAATCTGAGAGTGAATATATCTTTCCAAGATTTTGGATAAGTGTTACAGAATAGCTATTGCTCTGTAGTTTGTGAGCTCAGTTGATATGCTTTTATGAAGAGGTATTATATAGGATTTTTCCATAAGGAGGGGACATATGTTTTCTTGGATAGAGGGATTTATTAGAATCAAGACAGGATATGCAAGGCTAGCTGCAGCAAGTTTAAGATATTCATATGGAAGTTGGTCAGGGTAGTGATTGTTGTCTTCAGGGAGCATGAGAGATCTAAAACACTTCTGTAGAAAACAGCAACTCAACCTGCTTTTTGTGTGTTTAACTAGTCTGAGTATATTATAACCTGGTGGGAGTATTTCTGTATCTTTGGTAATTGGCATTAACCAGGTTTCTGTGGTTATGAAGAGATCAGGGGAGTAGTGGGTTACACAGACATGGACTTCTGTGATTTTGTTATAGAGACTTCTTAGGTTATTGTGTAGTATTTTAAGTACTAGGTGATTGGAGAGGTAGCCTGTTGCTGTTTCGGGATGTGTGGGGTCTGGGGTTAGATGAGTGTGTCTGGGATTGGGATGTATATCTCTTCCCAGTGTTACTGTCCAGTTTGCAATGCAGCTGTTCAAGAGCTACTATTTAGGCTTGAGTTTACAGACGGTTTTGGATAATGGTGGAACATGTGCTGCTTACTTGTATTTCAGGGTGCTATTGCAATTAATGGCAAATAAACTGGAGGAGATATTAGAGAAATGTGTTGTGGTATTCTGGTTTTAAGTATTGTGTGGTAGGTGTAGGTAAGTAACAGTGAGAGACAGGCTTGTGATAGCTGATTGAGAGTGTGTGTACAGTGAGAAATGCTAGTGACAGAAGATGAATTAGTGGCATATTTGAGATAAAAAAAGGTGTATGGCTGAGTGATAACATTTTGGTGGGAGTATGGAGGAATGCAGTTATAGATAGTAGAGATTAACTGGAGTAGTAAAATAGAGTAAGATGATAGGACTGATGGGTAGAAATAGGGACTGATAGGTAGAATTGATTGGTAGGTAGGTACAGAGAAATACTGATTTGACTGAAGGGGTATTTATGTGGTGAGATATCTGTTAACAGCATAGAATAGTTATGGTAAAGAAGGGTAGTAAGAAAAAAGTACTGATTAATTATGTATGGATGTAGAGCAAGAAACAGCCTACAAGGATGAAATGGAACATATGATAAGCTGGTGCAACTGCAACAATCTGGCCTTAAATGTAAGCAACACCAAATAATTAATAATGGACTTCAGGAGGACTCAGGAGATGCATCAGCCTCTGGAAATTAAGGGAGTAGCAGTATAAAGAGTCAAAAACACCAAGTTCCTGGGGTGCACATCTCAAATGACCTATCCTGGTTGACTCACATTAGTCACACAGTGAAGAAGGCACAACAATGACTGCACTTCCTATGGACACTGAGGAAGGCAAACCTGTCTCAGTCCATCCTCAAAGCCTTCTACAGGGGGACCATCGAGAGCATCTCTCAAATAACATCATAGTTTGGTATGGTAACTACACAGCATCTGACCACAAGGCTCTCCTGAGAGTAGTGAGGACAGAGGAAAAAAGTAATTGGTTCCTCTCTTCCATCTATGTATAATCTGCACAAGACTCTGCATGTGGGAAGACCTAGGAAGATAATCAATGATCCCACTCACCCTGTCCATGCCATGTACTTCTGCCTTTCCTTGGGCAGGTGTTATCACAGCTTACACTGCAAATGATCTAGGATGAACAGGAGGTTCTTCCTTCTATCCATAAGGCTGCTGAACTTAAATGCCAGTCATGACAGGGAATAATGAAATCAATATGCCACTTGCTGTGAAGTATCATCTATAGTAATCAGTCTGGCAAATTGTTTCAGTAACTGATACAGTTAGCCTGATTTCTTATGCTATTACTTCCTGAATGTGCAATAGTCAGGAGTGAATCACCACTCCATACCTGTGCAATATGAACATCAGAATATATCATAATATGGGAGTAGAAGGGAATCTATACAAAAACTTTTTAAAAACATGGAATATTTTCAAAAAAATTCCGGCCTTACTTTTAATAATAATAAAACACAAATTCTTTTAACAGGTTCAAAAAATACAATATGCCTGATGAATATAATGAATATATAGCTCAGTCTCAACAAATAGCATATTTAGGTATAATTATTACTAACAATATTAAAGATACCATTCAAATAAATGATAATAAAAGTCTATTACAGATAGAATATTTAATAAATAAATGGAACAAATTACCATTTTCTATGGATGATAAACTTTTAATAATAAAGATTATCCTTCTCCCCAAAATCTTATATATAATTCAATCTTTATCTATACCTCCTTCTTACCAAATAATTAAAAAATGTAATTCAATGATTCAAAAATGTTTGTGGTTCCCAAATAAGCCAAGGATTGCATTAACATACCATATGTATAATTGGAATAATGAGGGTATAGCCTTACCAAATTTAGAAATTTATTAAATTTCATCAGTATTCAATACAATCTCTCATCTCATTGATGTGGAATATACTGCTAAGTGGAAAGAGTTTATAGCGGTATTGTCACAAAATACCAAATATATAAACAGTTCCTATAAGCTAAATATAATTAATAATCCATTTATTTGGAGGTTAAAAGATTATATTTCTGAATTTTCTTCTCTGAGTTTTAACTCTAAGTATATAGTTTTTCTTTTAAAATCATTTAAAAATGTTATATTTAAATATAATATATATAAGGATTGGCTTTTTTTACTCTTCCCTATAGCCTACACACACAGATCTATTTTCTCTTCAGATTATACAAAAATGTCTATATTTCAGCAAAAGCATTTAACATATTGGCACCAAATGATAAATAATGAGATAAAATCCATTAGTTTACTCTTGGAAGAGTATAAACTTGATTCTTGTTTATGGTTAGAGCTTCAAGAAGCTAGACAATATGTATTAAATAAATTGGATTCTATGTCTCCTATAATTAGGAAAAAAATTCCCAAGCTAATACAATATATGATTTTATCAGTTTTGCATAAATCTTCTGCTAATAACAAGTTATCAAACATTTATAGGGCAATTAAACGTGATTTAGATACACATTCAGATAATTATTGGAAATATTTTTCTTTAATTAATAATAATCCCCCTTCTGAGAAAGACAAATTTAATATTTTACAATCAGCAAGTATGACTACGTCTTCTTTAAAATGGAAATTATTCACATGGAGATTTTTAAATAGATCATTTATCACTCCTCATAATATAAGTATATTTTCTAAAAAGAATATAACATGTTGGAGATGTAATATGGAATTGAATGCTGACTGGTCTCATATGTTTTATAATTGCATATATTTAAGAAAATGTTGGGATGATATCAATAATTTGTTGCAAACAATTTTTACTGATAATTTCTTTATATCTAAATCACTTGTTTTATTTAATACTCCTGTTCCTGATTGTGTAAAAGAGAATAAGTACCCTTTGGTTTGGTCTATACTATCTATAGCTAGAAAAACAATCACTAAGAATTGGAAATCTAGTACAGCACCTACATTTTTGGAATTTAAAAATATACTCCTTGAAACATGTAATTTGGAAATGTTAACTATTAAATCTAGATCATCTAGGAATAGTACATTATATAATTCATGGAATATCATCTATGAACTTCTAGAAAAATAGTTTATTAATTTATGTAAACAGATGATTTTAATTAATCCTACAGCTACATTAAGAAATTTTTTTTTGCATGATGAACGTCTTTGTACATAGTTTAGTTAAATTGGTTTATATATTAGAAAGTTTGTTTTTTTTAATTTCTTGTTTTTTAACTTTAAAGAAAAAATGTTATAATTTCATGGAAATATTTGTTCATTTTAATAATTATTTAATAAAATTCTTTGAAAAAAAAGAATATATCATAATACAACTGATGAAGTGCAATATATTAAAGCAATCACAATGTGAAGTCATAGTCTTTGCAATACCTACTAGTATATTATTATCTCATGTCTTCCTGTCCAATTGTGGTCATTTATTGTGTTGTTAATATTTTAGTTATGACTGTATGTGCATTAGTCTTACTGTCATTCAAACAATGTCATTCATTGTTATGCCTTGCACTGGGACCAAAGCAACATAATTTCATTCAGCTTGCACTGCTGTGTATATTTGACCTACAATAAAGTTTACTTTGACTAAGAGAGAGAGACTGAGGGCAGAGGGGTATAAGCAGTACAGAGAGATAAAGGCTAAGAGACATTACAGAGGAAGACATGAGAGATAGAAAGTAATCTGTAGTATACAAGAGAAATTGCAAGGACAAAAGAAAGAGGGAGGTTTTCTTAGGGACGAACTAGAAGTAAAGTTGGGGAGGGGGTCTGAATAGGAGAAGATATGGTGCAAAAACAATATGGGAAGGAGAATGGCAGTTGAGAATGATATTGCAAGTTGCTTATGAATACTGGCCTTACTGCTTATTGGGGTGGACACTGTGTGTATCCATTTTGTTAGTCTTTCTAAAAAATTTTTATGGCTGGAAATATTCAGCTAACCTGAATGACTTCAGTGGTTTTTAACTAAATACAGGAAAGTGTTTACCACAGTAGAATACAGTTACAAATATAATGATGAAGTGACTAAGATATTTACTACCTTGTGAAATAAAGGATTTAAGGTTCATTAACCAAAGACATTTTAGAGTTTCTGTCTGTGGTCAGTTTGTTTGCTTAGTAGTGTTTTTGTCTGTTAAATGTTTTTGTTTTCCTAGATTGTTGCATTAAATTTTATCATTCTTTTATTTTAATATTGCAGGGTTTTATGCCTTTGCTGCAGTGCTTTGAGGTGTAACAGTTAAATGCTTCCAGCTATCTTTGAAGAAGGATGTACTATTGGTATGAAGAACAAAGACATTTTATTCTGAAAAAAAAAACTAAAGGCATGTCTGACTTTCTTATTAGTGAAATGGCTATATAGCATGCCAGAATAAAATATATATATATACTTAGGAAAATGTCTAGTACTAGACTTAAGCATTCAGTTGCTAGAGGTGGCACTGTTAGACATCTTGGTTTTACGAGCCAGAAGAGTTTTGGATCTGCTCATGCCCATGGTAAAGAAGAACTAGAGACATCTCATTGTATCACTGGTGTAGCAATGGCTGTTCCAGAAACAAAAAGTCATTCATTTCAAATTAAAGTGGAAAAGATGCGACAACATATCCCACCTGCTGAGTCAGCTCAAGTAAAATTGGAAAAACTTAAAGAACATACCCCACCTACTACTAAAAAGAATAAGATGGTTGTAAACAAATCTGTTCAGGTAAGAACTGTTAATAGTGCTTTGTGCACAGAAAGTAGTAAAACTACTAGAAGGCCAATTATTCATACTCATACTGAAACTAGAGATAATGATAATGAATAGATAATATCTAAAATCAATTTATGCGTTTAACGGGATAAAATATCTAGCGTAGCCATTTTGATTCTTTAAGATAACAGATCATCTAGTTTTGAAGTGGCTAATGTGAAGATGTTTTACTTATTGTAATTATCAGGTTATATATTTTTAATAATTAATGAAAAAATGCTATGTGTATTTGTGAGAAACTACTGTGACACTCTTTGAAGGTGTGATCAGTTTATGCAGAATATTTATTTCCAGCAAAAGTAGCATATGTGACGAGGGCACAGCAGTTAGCGTTGTTACATCACAGCAAGAGGTTCTCCAGTTCAATTCTCAGCTGAGGTGCCCTCTGTGTGGAGTCTGCATGTCCTCCCTGTGTTGTGTGGGTTTTCACCGGGTGCTCCCATTTCCTCCCACATTCCAAAGTTATGCATCTGGAGCTTTTCTCCCCGAGCCTCCGCTGAAAATGGGTTCTGTCCCAGTGGGGCTTTCCTAGTAAACAAATGTTAAATAAATAAATAAATAAAGGTGCATTGGTCAAGTATGGAATAAAACATTGCAAATTAATGGCACATCTAGTACACACTGCTCCACTTATTTGTATGCAGAAAGGTCATTAATGAGAGAAAGTTTTCATAATATGCATCTAATGCTGAAATGGATTATCCATAGAAAACCAATGTGAACATAGGAGAGGGCACTCAGACTCTGCACATAAAGCACTCCGCCAAGAACCAAACCATAGAACCTGTTTCTGTGAGATGACAGTGTTACTTACTGCACCATTGTAGCAGCACCCCTTTGATAATGTGGTTATTGATTATTTTTTCATAGAAAATATAGACAACTCTGTGATATAATTGTAATGCATGGGTTGCCAGTTTAAAGAAAGTATAAAATGTAATGAGCAGAGTGTTAAACTTTATCTGTTCCTACTTACAGTTGGTATTGATGTTCTTGTTTCATAATTTAGGAATAAAGCAAAACAAAAAAGGGCTACATTTTGGCAGTATCACTGTGTGTAGTGATAAAACATTTTCAAATGTGTTAAAAGTAACGGTTACGTATACATAGTATATAGTGTGATTCCAACCAGATTGTTTTTTTCACATGAGCTTATCTGCAAATCTTCACAAAAAGGCACATTTCCAGAGTTGCAATGGACCTTAAAGTATTACATTTTGTGAGACAGATTTGCACCCAGGTATTTTGAATTTTACAGCATGCATTCAGTAATGTGTTACAATATATTTTTTCATATTCTTAAAGGAAAGGGTAAAAAATAGTAACTCTTACTATTTAGGAAACATAAGAAAAAGGAAATAAGGGAAAATAGAAAAACAGGGACATACAGTTACAGATGAGTGACAAAATAAACAAGTGTATTTCTAAGGGAAATGGCATGTACATCACTCAACTGTTACAATATAGGTAAAGATTAAGCTTTCATGTGATTATATTTGTTTAAGAGAACATAGAATGTTATGAGGTCTCATGCTTCAAGAACATTTTGTCTAAAAATCACACACACACACATATGTATATATATATATATATAAGCATATATATATATGGTTCCCATTCAGAAGCCTGAAACATCATAAGCCTGAAAATCAAAATCCTGAAACCAAAAGCCTGAAAATTCAGAATCCTGAAAACTCAAAATCCTGAAAGCCCAAAATCCTGAAAGACCAAAATCCTGAAACTCAAAATCCTGAAAACACAAAATAGACATACTGATGTCATTGTGGCTTTGCTATTGTTAGCCCTGTGGTGTTAGGTCATGCGTTGGGGTCAGGTAAGTGTGCGGTTGGTTTTATTTTAGGGTTAGGGCGGTTTAAGTGAGTTAGGGTTAGGGCGCAGGTTAGGCATGTATGCAATAGTGACAAATATTGGGGTTAGGGGTGGTTTAAGTGAGTTAGGGTTAGGCTGGGTCAGGTGAGTGTGCGATAGTGACAGACCTTAGGGTTAGGGTTAGGGTCAGGGTCAGTTGGTAGATATTAGTGTCTTTATAGTGACATATTAGCATTATTTGTGTTTTCAGGATTTTGAGTTTCAGGATTTTGGTCTTTCAGGATTTTGGGCTTTCAGGATTTTGAGTTTTCAGGATTCTGAATTTTCAGGCTTTTGGTTTCAGGATTTTGATTTTCAGGCTTATGATGTTTCAGGCTTCTGAATGGGAACCATATATATATATATATATATATATATATATACATACCCACACACATACACGTGCACACACACACACACACATATATATATATATATATATATATATATATATATATACCCGTACCTATACATATATTATATATGGGTCTACTTCAGACCACTGAAACACCAGATCATCGAATCGCACATCATTGAGACCAAGTCAGAGAAACCGGAAATCATCAAAAATTGTAAATACTGAACCTCACATCATTGATCACAGCCCCGGACTATGGAAGAAAAGTACACAAACTCTACCTACACCATACTCACCACCCAAAACACTGGAAAACCAAAGTATCCTATTGTACATTTTTGTATTTATATATATATATATATATATATATATATATATATATGGGTCCCTATCAGATCGTCGAAATTTCAATTCACCTAACTGTCATTTCGTTGAAACTTCATTACATCGACAAGCATTTGCCCCCGTCCCCAATGCTGTGCGACCCTGGAGTTGATATATATAGTTAGGGGGGGTGTGGGGGGCACAGCCCCCCCACATTGGGGGGTGGGGGGCGAAGCCCCCCACCTAAAATGCTTGTCGATGTAATGAAGTTTCGACAAAATGACAGTTAGGTGAATTGAAATTTCGACGATCTGATAGGGACCCATATATATATATATATATATATATATATATATATAAGTATATATACATGTATGGGTCTACTTCACCAGAACGAAATCCTACCTACCTGAATCACTAAATGCCGAGATGACTTTGCTGAAACCACAAATAAACAAACACTTGGAAGACTGGAAAGTTACAGTGGGAAAGGAACCACTTTGCCTCTTTTCCCACTGTAGTGTTATCTCAGAGTTGGTATATATAGTTACCTTCCATAGGGGTGGGTTTAATTTGCTTTGGTTTGATATTTTTGTGGTGCCGGACACGTAGTTACTTACCTGGAGTTTCTAGTCGGTGATCCAAGTGTTCATTTATTTGTGCTTTTGGGGAAGTAGTCTTGACATTTAGTGATTTATATACACACACACACACACACACACACACACACACACACACACACACATTATATACATATATATATACTTACATACACACACACACACACACACACACACCAAAATAGTAAACCAAAACAACAAAATCATCCACTGGTGTAGCAGAAAAAAAAGACAGTTGTAACTTTCAATATTTTTATTTAGCACTTTTATTTGACACAGGACTTCATCAGAATGAATAGTAAAAGAATTACACCCATTTTATGAAACAACTAAGCCAATCCAAATCACCTATCAATTGTCTCATCAATCACATTCAATTAGTTAAACATAATGTTACATGTATTAAACCTTTTTTATAATGTTGACTTTTGAAAAAAAGGTTTTTTGATGTAGATGGCATCATGTTTAACTAACTGAATGTAATTGATGCGATAATTGATAGGTGATTCTGATTGCCTTAGTTGTTTTATAAACTGGATGTAATTCTTTTACTATTCATTCTGATGAACTCTTGTGTCGGAAAAAAGCACTAAATAAAATTATTGGAAGTTACAACGGTCTTTTTTTCTGCTACACCAGTGGATGAGTTGGTTTTGGTTTACTATTTTTCATCAAGTCTGGGCATTTTTGGTGTTTATTTTATATTGTCTATGGTGGTGATGGCATTATTGAAGATGGAGATTTGGATGCCACTTTGACTCTACATACTGTTCCTGATGATGATATGCGATTGACCTTTGAAGGTCTAGGAACTAGCTATCCATAGGGGAGCCCTCACTATTGTCAAACAAAAAATTAATTGTTGAGAGGTAAAACTGCCTATAGTGAAGGAAATACTTTTCTACTGCCCCAGGTTCATCTCTGTAACAATTTATTTTGAGCCGATGATTTAGAAGGAACATGGGAAGTCACCGAAGGCTTGTTCCATGTCAGTTCAAACATCACTGATGATTTTTTTTACTGAATGCACCTCCGAGAAGGTCTGACAGAATAACAATTGTAAATCCTCAGAATGCAGGAGCATTTCCAGGGGACACAATAAACATTGTCTGCAAGTGGGAGTCATTCACACACTGCACTCTGTTTTCGGTCAATTCATACAGCTTTACTAAAGCAATTTTCAGTGATGCACACATCAGTTTGCTTCAAAAGGGACTCTCATTTATTCCTAGCAAATGAGGAAATGTTGCATATACTTTGTTCAATTTTTAGTTATTTTGTAGGAAGTTAAATCTAGCATATATTTTCAAAGATTTAAAAGTGAAGGAGACTTGTTACTTTAAAAGGTCTGGTTGCTTCAATGCTCCTTTTCAGGTTACTATTTCAGAGTTTCATGACCTTTGAGAAAAGGACATTTTACATATGATTAACAGAAAAGTGATGAAACATTTTTTCAATTTGACCAAAAAGGAAAGAGACACATTGATTGAACTCAATTCAAGATCCGAGTAAAGGTTTATGAAAGCCAATAAGGGCAATGGTCATGTTATTATGTACCAGGCTGATTACATTGATGAAATGGAAAAATGTTAGATAATCCTGTGGAATATAAAGGTATGACACTGTCTGATACTTATTGCATATATAAATATGTTCATTGAATTTTATTACATTTGCTTACTATTGGTTCTATCACTTTTGAATGTTTGGTATACCTAAGTTAGACGGTCAACTTTTTCCTTTACTTTTTAGGCCTATTGTTTCCACTTCAGGAAGTGCTACCAAGGGTATTTCCATTTTTTAGATCATATATTGAATCCCCTGGTACAAAAATTGGAAAGTTATGTTTGAGATTCCTGGGACTTTTGAAATTCTTTAAAGTCTTTTAAAACTGATACCTCATTGTTGACCTTGCTTACATTGGATATTAAATAGTTGTACACTAGTATTCCTACTGACCAAGGATTAGAATTTCTGAGGCTGTTTTAGCGAAATTTACCAACATTTCTAATCACATGATCAGTACTTGTTGTCAGTTAATGGAAATTGTTAAAAATAATTATTTTATATCAATAGCAAGTATTACCAACAAATAAAGGGTGTTGCTGTGGGGACCACTGTAGTGCTTTCATTTGCTTACCTAGTTATCGAATGGTGGGAAATCCAGATACTTAGGCAAATCCCCTTTTTTCACAGCACATTAAAGTCTATAGGAGATTTGTGGAAGACCTGTTTTTCATTACTGATGCATCTAAAGGTGACATTTAGCAGTTTGTTACTGATATCAACAATAGTACCAGCTTTTCGGTTTTTGTTCTTGGTCATATGGGGACAAGTGTACCTTATTTAGATAGTGTAATTAGATGGGATTCAGTTAAATGTATGTTTTCTAGTAAGATCCACAGGAAACCTTGTTTTTTGAGCAACTATTTGCACTATCATACTGCACACCCTTTTATGAAAAAGTATTCCCAGGGGCCAGATGATTAGGCTCTCAAGACTTACTACCGATTAAGAGACATTTTTAGAAGGAATCCAGGAAACCTTTAGTATGTTTTTGGCCAGGGATTAGGATTTTAGGTTGTTACAACAGCTGAAGAAATTTAATGCAAGAGGAATGAGTTTTCCTCCCATTTTGATAGGGGCTATTCTTAAGAAAATTGAACACAGCACAAAATTTAACTTTAGTGGTAGTTTTATTTTGCAAATGACAGTTGATATTAACATTAAAAGAATTGTTACTGAAAATTAGAAGGTTTTTAAGGGTAACTAGATATATACAATATTATTGGTTCTTCTAAATTTTTTTTTGTAAAAAAACTAGGTCCAGCAAGCATTATTAAGAGAATTAAAGTACAAAAAAACTTTAGTAAACACTAATAAAAGTAATGGTATGTTTAAGTACGGTTTCTGTAGTGCTTGTGATTTCAGTTGGAAGGTCCTAGCATCAGTTTAAGACATTTAGACAGAAACATTAAAATTAGGGAACATTACAATTGAAATTTTATGGTTATAATATATATTGCAGTGTATTCATATTATGATGCTTTCTGCATAGGTATGACTACACAAAAATTCTCTAAATGAATTAAGGAGCATTTATATGCTAGTAAGAATAGGGATAGTAATTATTTCTTTAAGCACACATTAATGTGTGGCTCTTTTAAAAAAAATATTTTTCTGTTTTGGAGCACCTGCCCTCTGATTTTAGAGGGGATGTTATAAAAAGCAGCTTTTAAGAAAAGAAACTTTATGGCAGTTAAAAATGCAAGTGTGTAAATTCCCGAGGTTGAATGAAACAATATGTATTAAATGTTTTTTATAATGTTGACTTTTGAAAAAAAAACATTTGATGTAGATAGCATTATGTTTAACTAACTGAAGATAATTGATGAGATAAGTGGCAGGTGATTCTGATTGGCTTAGTTGTTTTATAAAAAATGGGTTTAATTCTTTCACTGTTCAATGTGATGAAGTCCTGTGTCAGACAAAAATGCTAAATAAAAGCATTGATAGTTACAGCTGCCTTCTTTTTCTGCTTAACAGTGGATTTTTTTGTTTTGTTTTTCTGTATACAAACATACATACATTCATGTATTTACATAAATGCGTACATATAAATCTATCTATGTATGTGTGTGTGTATATATATATATATATATATATATATATATATATATATATATATATATACACATATGCACACACAAACACACATATATACATATACACACATACACATGTATTTATATGTATGTATAGTATATGTATATATTATATATGTGTATATGTATGTAATATATACGTGTGTGTGTATATGTGTGTGTGTGTGTGTGTGTGTGTATATATATATATATATATATATATATATATATATATATATACATAAATCTCCTTGGAGATCAAACTAAATGTAATATTGTGACGGATCCACACAGTCTACCAGTTTTTGTTATGCCTCGAGCCACATATCACTGTGTATGTTCAATTATTGCTGGATTGATTATTGCTAGATATTGATATGCCACTACCTCACTATATGCTGCTAATATTGTAACAATACAATATGCTTAAGAGCAGGCCTTGCTCACTGATTACTGGTATTACTGAACTTTTGTTAACCTATAAGTTGTTTATCAGCTTAAAAGATGTTTACCAGAATATGGGGATTTCAAGGAGGAACTATATCACAAGTTTGTGAGCTAACTGTTCTTTGAAAAAGGGACGTAAGGCATAAGACCAGACATTATGAGACTTGTTTACAACTTAGGAAATGATCTGTAATTTTCTAAAATATTACAACAACTCATGATGATCTTGTAATGTCATATTTTCTACAATATTCCATCAACTCATGATGAGCTTGTAATCAATATGTCATTAGCTGAACCTATTGACCCTGTTGTTTGTTCAAGACTATAAAAAGCTCAAAGGCTAAAATGGAAATCATCATCTGGATTTGATCACAGCACCAGCCTGAACTGAGCTTAAAGACATTCTGCCAGTGTCGGCCTTGCCTTGACTGAATAGATAGCTGTACTGAATAGGATTAAAGTCTCCCTATCAGTGGCAAAGATGATTTTGTTTATGCATATGCTTGTAAGTACATGATTTATTAGTTTTTCTGTTTATTTAGGAAGTTTTTGTTTAAATAAATTGTTAAGTTTGAGCCTTGGTGTCTTGTGTCATTTCTAATTCTGTATTAACCTCAGACTTTAAAGTAGTGGACTAGTTCATTTGGTGCAGCAAGCAGGGTCTGAGGTTTGCAGTGGAAATGTCACAACAACAACCAATGTTTTTTCCTTTTAAGCATGTAGGCATAGGCAAGAAGGATGTTGGGTCAAAGACCCCAAATAAGGTGGGCGTTGCTACTATAATGCCAGCACTGTTTGGGAAATGGGATCCTCTTGCTAAAGTGCTAAGTCAAGTTTCGCCCCCTCCTTACCCAAAACTTTTTCAAGAAAGGCCTAAGGCAGACCCCGATAGTCTAGCTAAAGGTTTATCAAAACTAAAATTGGATGATAAGGGGAAAAAGGTGAAGGAAGGGGTGGGAGCAGACAGATGGATGTTCTTTGAGGCAATTCAGGAATTAGACAGAGATGTAGAGAAACTAAAAGAAAAAGTTTTAGAGTTAGAAAAGCAATGTAAAGAACATGTTCATACACACAAAATGGATAGAGATGCCTTAGAAGAGGCAGATATGGCACTTATCAAAGCAGGAGAGGAAGCTGAACACTGGAAATCTAATTCAGTGACTTTAGCTACATGAATAATTCAACAGCATAGGCAGCGGAATGGAAGAAGACGTCGCCCGCCCCCAAAGCCTCGGGTTCGTTCTTTGCTGTGTAAGGCAGAGTTTGACCCCGAGAAGTGGGAAGGTGATCTCCCCTCAACTGATGAGGGTGATAGTGATTTTGAAATAGTAAATTCCCCATCAGTGGAGGCACGCCCAGTTATTGAGAAAAAGGGACAGTATACTGGGGGGGGGTGGCACCACAACAATGGGTTGATTTCTGGAGTTATACTCAAGCTGAATTATTGAACATAATCCAAATATATAAGCAAAAGCCAGCGGAAACTGTTTTAGCATGGTTTCTTCAGGTTTGGGATACAGGGGGAGAAGCAGTGACTCTAAACGCTGAAGAAATGCACCAATGTGCATGCTTGGTGTTTCACCCATGGTTAAAACAATTAGTAAATAATATTAATCATGAAGATCCCCAGGTGAGTACACTGGTGGCATGGTTAGCCATGGCTTTCCAAGCTACTTGGCCTGATGCTACAGCAGTAGCTGATAAACATAAGCCTTGGAAAATGATAGCAGAGGCAATACAGCAGTTAAGAGAAATGGCTATGTTTACTGCCATTTATTCACTGGAATTAAAGAATGGGGCAGTAGTGCTTCCAAAGGGACCAGATGCACAAATAATGACCAGCAATATGAGGAGTAAATTGATTAAAAATGCACCGCAGTGGGATGTAATAGTCACTCTAAACCAAATGGCAGAATTGGTGGAAGAGAGAGAACAGAGAAGGGCTAGAAAAGCAAATGCAGAGAAGTCAAAAGATAAATCTGGTGAAAAAGTCACAAGAAAGCAAATGTTTTTGGATCTATTAAGGTGGGGAGTAGAAGTTGTGGAAATAGATGGGATAGCTACTGAAGAATTATATAAAAAATGAAAGCAAAAACAAAAAGAGAAAGGCTCAGACTCTGCAGGCAAAAAGCAAACCCCTACAAAAAGTCCAACAAGAAGTACCACTGAAGGGAAGGTAGGGTGGAATCAAGTATATCCTGACATCCCTACTGATGAGGAGCTAGCACAGTGGCAAAGGGGAGATTTCAGTGATGAGAGAGATTGGGGAAAAAAGAAATAAAAAACCCTGGTTGAAAAAACGGAGACAAATTGACTAGTAGGCGGGTCCCCAGTAGCTAGGGGTACAGTAAGAGCAATTACACCTGGGGACCGACGCCCTTACGTACCCCTTACCATTTTTTGGAGGGGAGGGCCACAACATGTGATGGCTCTGGTAGACACAGGATCAGAAATAGCCATTTTTGCAGGCAACCCCTGTAAATTTCATGGACAATATGTAGAGATTGATGTTTATGGAGGGGCAAAAACACTAGGTACCAAACCAAGGTTAAGATAGCTTTTCATAGGTTCATAGGTTGGTACTAGGCTATCAGCCCTAAGGCCTATACAAGCCTAGCCATAACAATTCCCTGGAAATTTTTTCCCACAATATTTACTTCTCTGGGCCCTGTCTAGCAGGGCAACGGACATGATCCCCAGGGTGAATTTCCTATTTTGGGGGATGGTATTCCTATTTTCATTGAAGCAGTAATAGCTCCAGTACCTGAGCACATTTTAGAAATAGATGTGTTAAAGGGTAGAACTTTGGAAACCACTGTAAGGCCATTTAGGTTTGGAGTGCGGCATTGTTCAGTCAATGCAGTTAAGGCTGTAGTCCGACGCAATGCTAAGTGGGAACCACTTTATATTCCCACACCTAAAACAATAGCAAACATCAAGCAGTATCGTATTCCAGGTGGGCATGCTGAAATCACTGAGACAATCCAAGAACTGTTTCGGGTTGGCATACTTGAGCCAGCAGTGAGTCCATTCAACAGTCCGGTATGGCCAATAAAGAAACCTGATGAATCATGGCGAATGACTGTAGATTATCGAGGTCTGAATAAGTTGGCCCCACCCTTAGCAGCAGCTGTTCCAGACATTGTTACGATCGTGGAAAAATTGTCTTCATCTGCTGGACCATATCATGCAGTTTTGAACTTAGCAAATGCCTTCTTCTCCATTCCGATAGCAGAAGAAAGCAGAGCCCAATTTGCTTTTACCTGGGAGGGGAGGCAGTATACCTTCCAAGTGTTATCACAGGGATATCTGCACAGCCCTACCCTGTGTCATGGACTAGTGGCTAGAGACCTAGCCAAGTTGCAGCTGGACAAAGTGACTATTTTCCATTACATTGATGACATAATGATTACTAGAAAAAAATCTGATGTGGATATTGCACTGAAAACTGTAATTCAGCACCTTCAGAACAGAGGGTGGGCTATAAATGAAAATAAAACACAACAAGGGACATCAGTAAAATTTCTTGGTATGATTTGGAATGGAGCAAAAAGGGAAATTCCTGCAGCAGCACTAGAGAGTATTCAGAAAATTGCAGTCCCAAAAACGAAACAGCAGGCACAGGCTTTGAGAGCAATGGGCTTTTGGAGAGCATTTGTACCTCACCTCGGACTGATTTTTGTGACCCATTCACTATGTAAGAAGGAAAAAATGTGACTTTCAGTGGGGTCCCAAGCAGCAAATGGCTTTCGAAAAAGCAAAAAAGGCCCTACAGCAGAGTGTGGGGCTGGGCCCAGTTGATCCACAGCAACCTTTTATCCTTAAAGTAACAGTTGCCAATAATGTTATGTCTTGGGGGCTGTGGCAAAAGGATGACACTGGGAAAAAGAGACCCTTGGGATTTTGGTCCAAATCCCTGACTGGAGCGCAGATGAGATATAGCCCCCTTGAGCAGCATGTGCTAGCAGTGTACACAGCATTGATTCATGTGAAAGGAATAACTAAACAACAAACAGTGACAGTTAAGATAGACTACCCAATCCAGGGGTGGTTACGAGATAATAATTTAATGAAAACTCTAATAGCACAATCTTCGACTGTGCAGAAATGAAAGTGGTATTTACAGGAAAGGGCCAACATCATGCCTGGAGTATCTCAAGTACAGCAACAGTTGGCTGGACTGGTAATTTTGGATGATGCTGATGCGACAGAACAGCGGCATGAGCTTCCAAAATCCCCAATCACTGAAGCATTACCATTTGATAATTTAGATGCAGAAAAACAGAAACATGCATGGTTTACTGATGGTTCTGCTAAAATTAGATCAAATGGTAGGACCTGAACTGTGGTGGCTTATTGCCCATGAACAGAAACTGTGTTATTTGATGAAGGTACTGCCGGTTCAAATAATCAGGCAGAATTACGAGCTGTTGCCCTGGTTATCGATAGTTTATCACCTGGAAATAAAGTGTACATCTATACTGACAGCTGGGCAGTTTTTAAGGAACTGACAGCCTGGTTACCTGCCTAGCAACAACAGAATTGGAAGATCCATGGCAAACCTCTATGGAGAGGTTCAAAAGATTGGCAACAGATTTGGGAAAAAGCTCAACAATGCAAAATCAGTGTTGGACATGTAGATGCCCATGCATCACTTGTAACAAATGAAAGGAGGCATAACCAGCAGGTAGATAAGATGGGCATGGTACATGTTGCTGAAGAGAAAGCCAAAGGTGCTAGCATGGCAAGATGGGCCCATGATCGGAGTGGGCACTTGGGAAGAGATGCAACAATAAAATGGGCACGAAGGCATGGTATGCAGTTAAATAAGGAAATAACTACAAATGTTATAAAGCAGTGTGAAATCTTTCAAAGAAATAAACAAAAACAACTGCAAGCAGAAGCATGTGGACATATTCACCGAGGCAGTCGTCCAGCACAAATCTGGCAAATAGACTTTTTTGGTCCTTTACCACTGGATCAAAATCAACAATATTGCCTAACGATGGTGGACATTTATTCAGGATTTCTAATGGTGTCCCCATGCAAAAGGCAAACCAGCAAGCAGTGTTAAAAGGATTAAATAAATTATTTATGACATAATGGATTCCCAGTAAAATCCAAAGTGACCAAGCAGTCACTTTACCGGAGCAGAGGTTCAAGAATGGGCAAAGGAAAATGGAGTTCAATGGGTGCTGCATATCCCATATCATCCTCAAGCTGTTGGTTTGATTGAAAGGTGTAATGGGCTCCTTAAAAAACAAATCCGAAAAAATACAAATGATGGGACGCTATGAGGATGGGCAAAGGTATTAGAATTAGCTGTGAGCCAGCTAAATAATAGGCCTCAAAAGCATCAAGGAACCCCTTTGAAAATGCAGATAAATGACATTCGGTCCAACTGTTGTATTTTAAAACTAAAAAAGCTAAACCCAAATGCCATATACCCTCTTGACAAATACTGATCAAACTCTGTTCTGGCTATGTGCATTGACTGAACAAAAATGCCAGCGCAAAATATAGTATTAGTTGAGACAGGTTGGAAACTCTTTCTCCCAAAAAATTGGCATTGGGGGCAAAAAGGACTATTAGGAGAAAGTTGGGAGGTTTTTACATTATGGGAGCCAGAACAAAAAGTGATAGTAAAGGCTATCAATTTAGATAATAAGACACAGATGATTCAAAAAGGACAACCTTTAGTAGAAATTTGTATGCATCAAGATGCTGTTGTTTTACTACAAGGCTGTAATACTAAACCAAGCAAATGGCTGGGAATAAAAGTTATACTGACCACACCCAATCAGCCAAATGAACACGGGACTGTGATTTGTGATGGACCCGGTAATACTGTTTTAGTATTATGTGATTTTGCTAAACAACCATTGTACTTTCCTCTCCATAGATTATTGCCACTGTTTTGGAAGGCACCAACCTTTTCCGACGACAACACTTAGATGGACCATATGACTGTCTTGATCCTATCCCTCTATTTGAAGAGGAAGATGTGGCAAATTTAACAGCGGATTGTGACTTTTATTGAAAATTGGGAAATCATCTATATGTGGTGACACCTAAACCTGCCTTAACTTAAAACATCACTCAGATGGAAAACATTACAACTGTATGTAGACTGAACTGTAATAGACATCCTAAAAGATGTGTTTCCAACCCTTTTGGAGGTTTATACCAAAGGCTAAATGAGTCGGGATTTCCACTAGCCAAGTCTCCATTAGGTTCCTCCTGCAATAGCTGAATTTCAAAGGGAAAATGACACCGCATAAACCCTATCTCCGAGTTTTAAAATATATGTCATGGACAATAGTTCAACTGTATTTGATGATTTGGGACATGTGGTAAGGTATACAAGAGGATGTAAAACTGTAAGTTGTGCTTGAGTTATACAATGCATTAAAATGATAGTTAACATGACAGCAGTTGATATTACTACCAGGTATCCACATTGTAAAATTGTACAATTATGGCCGGTTAATTCTTGCATATTAAATACAGACATTATAAATATAAAAGGAATAAACGTGATGTTACAGGTATTCTTGGTACTGCACTAGGTGTGGTCGGAACAGACTGGATTCCTAAACAGTGTAGATATAGATACCCTACGTAGCAAATTGAGCCGTTCGGGCACTGACCTAAATATGGCCTTTAAGCTACTAGCAGATCATGATCCCGAACTGGGACAAAGAACTGTAGATGATATTTTAACTCAAACTATCTTGTGGAGGTGGATTGAACATACAAAATACATATACAGAACAGATTTTAAATAACCTCACAGCAGAAGTAAATCAGACCTTTTGTATCTTATCTCAGTTGGCTGCCAACCAGCAATATTTGCAATTCTCTCAAACTTGGGGGGCTAAAAAGGCAGTCCATTGGCAAAGGGAACTGCAACTATATCATTGGTTAAAGCCAATAGATTTTGCATGTGAAAATAAGTCTTGTATACTGATTTTTGACTATCTTGCTAGTAAAAAAGAAACAAAGCAGGTCTGTCCATTTGTTACATTGCCCCTGCAATTTGAAAATAATTGGTGGGTACCTCAAATTGAGTCTACATTGATTGATTATAGTGATGTACCCATTGATTTGGCAGGTTGTGAGACCTGGCCCCAGGGGTAGGTAGGCATAATGGTGAAAAGGAAGCCTCACCCATGCTTACATAATGGAATTGGGAAATGCACCTGGCACAGGTATGTAGTAAATGGTACAGACATCTACCAACTAAATGATACCACTGTTTGTGTTATATCCTCCTGTAAATTAGCCTGGAGTAATGGGATAATCACAAACGGTGGAGCATACTGTAAAAGTAATATCCATGCATATATTGATTTTTGTACTGGAGAACTTATTAGACTGACTAAATGGATGAACATCACATTTAATGCTAGCATTAGAACCATTACACACTTTTAGATGGCCATCTCTAGTCCACCCGGACTTTCAACAGATTAAGCAGGAAGGACAAATAGTGTTGCAACTTTTAAATAAAACACTAAATGATGCGCATCAAACAGTGATTAAAATGATTAAAGACAAAGATACCATTGTAAAAATTGCAAATGAAATACAGGATATAACTGTTTCGCATTGGTATAATATTTTTATATGGTCATCTAAGGCTTCAGTGTGGTTGAATTTGTTATTGCATCCTTTGCTTTTGACCACAATAGTTTCAGTGTTATTTTGCTTAATATCATGCTGCATTTACTGTAAAGTGATGAAAAGGTACAAACTGATGTTGTCAGTTTTAACTCTTATAAGGAATACACAGCGTATGTTGCTCGATGCAAGGGGTGGCCTGTGACGTATCCATACAGTCTACCAGTTTTTGTTATGCCTCGAGCCACATATCACTGTGTATGTTTAATTATTGCTGGATTAATTATTGCTAGATCTTGATATGCCACTACCTCACTATATGCTGCTAATATTGTAACAATACAATATGCTTAAGAGCAGGACTTGCTCACTGATTACTGGTATTACTAAACTTTTGTTAACCTATAAGTTGTTTATCAGCTTAAAATATGTTTACCAGAATATGGGGATTTCAAGGAGGAACTATATCACAAGTTTGTGAGCTAACTGTTCTTTGAAAAAGGGAAGTAAGGCATAAGACCAGACATTACGAGACTTGTTTACAACTTAGGAAATGATCTGTAATTTTCTAAAATATTCCAACAACTCATGATGATCTTGTAATGTCATAGTTTCTACAATATTCCATCAACTCATGATGAGCTTGTGATCAATATGTCATTAGCTGAACCTATTGACCCTGTTGTTTGTTCAAGACTATAAAAATCTCAAAGGCTAAAATGGAAATCATCATCCGGATTTGATCACAGCACCAGCCTGAACTGAGCTTAGAGACATTCTGCCAGTGTCGGCCTTGCCTTGACTGAACAGATAGCTGTACTGAATAGGATTAAAGTCTCCCTATCAGTGGCAAAGATGATTTTAAGTACATGATTTATTAGTTTTTCTGTTTATTTAGTAAGTTTTTGTTTAAATAAATTGTTAAGTTTGAGCCTTGGTGTCTTGTGTCATTTCTAATTCTGTATTAACCTCAGACTTTAAAGTAACGGACTAGTTCAAATATGCACTGAACAGATTCATGCTGATGTGCCAAATTACTCTTTCTAATAATGTGCTGGCTACAATGTGCATGAAATGGACATTATATCCATGTGGAAAGACAGAGGAAATGAAAACAGCTGACACCTAATAATTCCATCTGCCTAGCAACAGAGCAAGAGCTAGAACCTTTAGACACTCCTTTTGCAGCCAGTGCTAGACATCTGATTAGTTTACATCATACTAAATTATGCTATATGCTTTGCTTCCTGCTTCTAGTTGAGAATTTGTTCTATCTTGTCTTCTGTAAAAGCTAGAAATATATAGTGTGGAAATACTGTCAGATGTTACCAAGGTTTATCAATGAAACTATCAGTCTCACCAGTACTTTTTTCAAATCACAGTTCAGTGCAGAGTTTAAAATAATACAGAAGTTGATAACAGCAAGTATCAACTTAAAAAAAGCAGTGTTACTGTATATAAAATGACTAAACTGAGACTGCTTTATTGGATTTCAGGCTGTTACACCACACTAAGTTTATTTATTTATTTGCTATTTATTGACCAGGTATTTGGATTGTTGACCCTTTTCAGCCATGATTGGGGCTTCCAGAACAATTTTTATGACATGAATATACAGATGAACAAAGAATAAATCATATCGATAATACATATTTTTACAAGCAATGACTTTGAGTTTGCAGTGAATTAGGAGTAGTTTTATTACATACAGCTGACTATATTACATACAGACAAAGATATAAAGAGAGATTACTACATGTTGTATACAGCCAGAGATGGTTATATACACCATGTATAAATGGCAGTGATTTGATATATACAGTTTATACTTTTACTGATTTGCATATTATATTTGAATTTCATTGGGACACCTTTTAATAGATTAGTGTTAACACCCTACAGACATATAGTTGCGGCCCAAGGATCCAAATTGTATCCACTTGCTGTGTTTATTGACTGCATTTTAAAAAGTTCCTTAAAACAGCTAAATCATATTTTAAAAGACTCCTGGGACTTTTTGACAAAAATCAAGCAAGGTCACTACAACGACACAGTTAACTTTGTTATGATTAATGTTATCGATTTATTCAGCTGTATTTCCCACAAACTTGGATTGGAACTATTCCACAGAACCATCACCGAGCTTACTAATTTGGAAGACACACTCATTAACTTTAGTGGCATCTATGGAATTAGTTTTATACATCACCTTTATTTTGAAGGGGAATATTTTCAACAAACTCATGGGATAGCTGTCGGCTGTTCTTGTGCTCCCATATATGCCAATCTTGTCAAGTACACTTGGGAAAGGGAACACATTCTGGACTCAATTTACAGTCATTGTTGGCTCACATATTTACGCTACCTTGGTGACAATTTTATACTATGGACAGGACAAGTGGATATGTTAGAAAGTTCCCTTGTCTATATTAACCAAATGACTACTTTTCTGAGATTCATATCTTGTTACTGTACTGAACTGGTTAATTATTTGGATGTAACTATTTTTAAAAATAAGGTCAACAAGTGCTTTTGTTTCCCTATTTATAGGAAACCAACTTTTTCTAACAGTTATCTACACTAGCAAAGCTGTCATCCACCACACTGTAAGAGGAATATTTAGTTGATCAGAACAACCCATATGTGTTCGGACTTTGACCTTTACTTAAATGAAGCCAACATAATTACTGATATGTTCCTTGAGAGGGGATACCCAATTCTTGTTGGAAATTAAATATGAAATTTCCAAAGGTTGGCTTCAAAATATCACCCCCTTCTTGGGGCTAGACAATCAATGTTAACAATGCCAATGTTCCAACTACAAACCAGAATGATACAAAATGTTTCACAAACTCATTGGTACTTACCCATAATTCACATACTAGGGAGATCAGAAACTTGATTACAAACAATTGGAGTATTTTCAAAACTAATGAAGATACTTACAATGTCTTGGACAAATCTCCAACCTTCATCTACATAGTGGGGAGAAATGTAAAAAATATTTTAGAACAATACTTGGATGACAAACTGTGGTGGTGGTGCTGCGGTAGCGTTGTCGCCCCACAGTAAGACGTTGTCCTGTTCGATTCTTAGCTAAAGCTTCTTCTGTGTGGAGACATGCGTGAATGGGTGTACCTTCGTTGAAGGTTGTGCATCAGGGCTGGCAACTCGGCACGTAAAAATCTACTGCCAATCATTAGCGGACCAGAGTTCCGCTGTGGCGACCCCTAACTGGGAAAAGCCGAAAGATACAACAACTTGGATGACAAACCATTAATGGTCCCAAAAGGTACTAGGAAATGTGGGACTTGTGGTCAATGTTCTAACATTTTGAAATAGGATACAGTCATTTTAGAACATTACCCATTTACTAAGATTTACTAGGCAGATGGACACTGTGGCTCTAAGGGAGTTATTTATGTAGCACTCTGTTCAGCTTTTCCCATGTTTTACGTTGGAAAAGCAGATATTTTCACAAAAGAATTTACAAGCATAACTACAGAATATACAGGCCCTATGCCAACAATTCTCCATTCAAACACACATGGTCCTGCACTAATTTTTGTCTGGGATACTCAAAATACTTCCATACAATAACAAAGGTGGTCCTTGGTTAAGTAGAGCTGAATACAAATAATTATTTTTGGCAGTTAAAACTTAACGCATCATCATTCCTTGGTCTTAATCATCACATATTTATTTTACCTGTTCTTGAGCTTAGGGCTGCTAAATCTTTTTCACATACACCCTACGTATTATGTTTACATCCTTGGGAAGGGTACTATTAACTGTTTTTTATAGTGTCACAATTTTTTACGGCAATTCAAATCTGTATTTCAAACATTTTTACATACATTTTTTTTTTTTTACTATGGTGAACTTTGACCAAACACATGATCTAATCTACGATATTTAAACTGCAATTAATCTTTAACTAATGGTTCTGATGCGGTTCCAACTCTAGGGACAAAAATCACTTAACTGCTATCTTGTACTTGCTTATGCTTATGTTTTCTACTTCTGATCATCATTAAAACTGTCTATTTTAAATATTTGGTTTGCGGGGTTTGTCTGCTTGAAAGCTATTGGTTTCCACAATACACGATTCTTATTTTTGATTATCCATTTTCTAAAAGCAACTTCACATATTTTCATTGTTTCTGTGGTTCTGCAGTGCTTTTTGAAATTTGCTGAGTGTCTCTAATCTGATTTCTGTTGGGGAAAGTATTTCAGGTAGCAGGCTCTGATGTAGAGAAGTTATTTGTTTTGGGGTTTTTTTGCCTGTTGTAGCTTTAAAACTAGGGTGGGATAGATTATATTGTCTATTTGCTTCCTTTTAAGGAGTAGACATTTTTTCAAATGAATTTTTTATCTTAAAGGAGGGCAGTATCCTAATTTCTTAATTTTAAACTTTAGGGGCTAAGAAGTAAAGATGATCTGTTTGTGACTGGCAGCCATTTTAATTTACTTCTGAGATCACAATGAAGAACTTCTGAGTCAGCTAGTAGTATAAATCTGAAAACTGTTTTCAATTGTCTGGAGTCTGTTAGTATTATATAATCACTGAATTGTAAGTAATGATAGGTAGTTCTCTAGTTTTGGAAGAAGAACATTCTTTGCAATGTTGTCTCTGAATATTATAGATAGTAGGTATACAAGTATACAACATTTAATAACCAAAGCAGACATTGTTTAAACTGATTCAAAATGTCTTGTGTGATATTTGTCTGTCAGTCAGGTAAATGATAATGTGAGTCTTAAGTATTTGCATTCTGAAACTGTCAGAATAAGATTTTTTTTTAATTATTATTTATTTATTTGACATAAAGTCTGACTGGGCCAGAAAGTACCCATTTTCAGTGGAGGCCCGGGAAAAAAAGCTCCATAAACGTAATCTTTCAAAAATCAAGTACTGACATTTTAAATCACAAAGTATCATGTTACACTACATAACATCGAGTACAGATATTTTATATCACAAGGTATCATGTTGCACTATATCTGTACTTGATGTTACACTGCACTCTTATGATTTGCCGTGTAACATCAAGTACAGATATTTTATATCACAAGGTATCATGTTACATTGCAAATCATAAGAGTGAAAAATGCAATAAAAATAAAACATTGAACATAAGTTTCATAGTAAGTAAAGTGCAATGACAAACATGAGTTGGAGTAATATTATTTATTATATAGAGTAGTATGTGATAAATGAGACCTGAGACAATTATAATAAAGCTATTTTAAAGGGGTATAAGAGATTATATGATTAGTGACAGTGAGGGGAAACTGAGAGGTGTTTAGTATAAGAAATGTTCATATTATGGTTATAAAAGGAAGAGAGAAGGATGGATAGAAGGAGATTATAAGAAGAGTGTAGCTTAAGTGACTAGGGAGAAAAGAGGAAGAGGTAGAGGAAAGGTCTGCAGAGATGAAGTGTGAGTTTTGGGTGGTAAAGAAAAGGAGTTTGTTTTTTTGGGGTGGGTTAAGTAGGAGTTGTGCTCTTATATGCAGAGTTTTAATGGAGATGACAGCTTGTTGAGTGAATTATTCGAAGCGAGTTAGTGTTTGAAGAGCAGATAATGGTAGAGTCATCTGCTTATTGAAACAAGGTGCCTTCACAAGAAGATGAATGTAGGTTTTTGATAAACATATTAAGCAATAGAGGGCCAAGGATGGATCCTTGTGGAACTCCAGAGATGGATTCTTGCCATTTTACAGCTTGTTGCTGGTTGACAAGGTAGCTAGAGAACCATTGAATTGATGGAGATGACAGACCCAGTGTGGATAGCTGATTGAGGTCTTTACGGTGAGCGTCCATGTCAAAGGCTTTTGATAGGTCTAGAAATACTGCAGATACAAGTTTATTAGAGTTGTGAGCTTTATTAACCATGTCTGTAAATGACAATAATGCAGTGAAGGTGCTGTGTTCTGGCCAAAATCCATATTGGGTATTGGTGTTCTCTTATTTTTATAAGAGATAGTGGAGAAATTGTTGATATACATCTTTCAAGGATTTTAGAAAGTGGAGACAGGATGGCTATGGGACAGAAATATGTAATGTCTGTGAAATTATCTCCTTTATGTAAGTGGATTATATGAGCCATTTATCACAAGTTAGGGATATGGGATACTGTTACTGATCTATTAATGAGAATGCTGGTTGGGTATGCTACTGCATCTGCAGCTAGATTTAGCTATTCCAGGGGAAGGTTGTTAGCTGAGGAGGAACAAGGTTTTAGTTTATGTAAAAGCTTTTTTATGAGACTTATAGAAATTGGCTAAAAGTTGAAGTGGGTGGAATTGTCTGTATGTGCATTGGAGAAGTTGCAGTTAGGAGAGTTTTCTGAAGGAAATGTGCTGGGGTCCAAGGTAGGGATAGTTAGCTGCATGGAAAGGAGTGTGTTAGGTTGGTTTGAGGTTAAGTTGGCTATGCATTCTATGTAGCATGTATTAAAATGGGTAGCTGTTTGAAGAGGGGGAATGTCTGGGTATGGGCTGGGATCCTTTTTTGTACCTGGGTTGATGAGAGGGGATATGGAGGACCAGATGTTTTCGGATTGCTTTTATGGCTATCTTGTAGGTGAGTATAAGACTTTTTCTCTCTATTAACTTGTTTCTTGACTTGGTTTCATAGCCCTCTGAACAGTTGCTAGTTTTTGTCACTTTTATTATTTTCCCAGTTAATCCATGCTTTGTCTCTGTCTTTCATAAGGAGTTTGCTTTGTTTGGTGAGCCATGGGGTATGGCTGTTTTTAATTCTTTTTGTACGCTGTGAGGCTAAAGTGTTAAGAATATTTAGAAATGCTGCATTGAAGTATTCAACTGCATTGTTTAAGGGGTGTCTTTTTAGGATGGACTAGTTAATTGCTTTCAGAGCTTCAATAAAAGACTCCTTGGAGAAACTAGAGATATTACGGGTGGATTTGAGCTTGTGTTCGTTTGTTAGTTGTGTAATACTCCAGTGAGTATAAGTTGGCAGGTGGTCACTTAGTGTACCAGGAAGTGTACCCGAGGAAGTAAAATTAGATGAGTCAGGAACCAGGATCCAGTCTAGGATAGATTTTTGGGAGTCATTTTTGACATATCTTATTGGTGCATTAATATGTTGAGTGAATCCAAATAAGTTCATGTTGACTGCTGAATTTGTGGACTAGGACTGCCAGTCAATGTTTACATCACCCAGGAGGATAATCTAATTTATGATTGTATCTGCTATCCAGGATAATATGTTTTCAAGTATTAGAATGTTCTGTCCTGGGGTGATATATAGCACAGCAATGCATATGCTCTTGGCTCTTTTAATTTTAGGAAAAAGATGAGGATTTCTGCTTTTCCAAAATTTGGGATTGTGCCTGTATAGGCAGCGACTGTAAACATATTTGGGAAGATTATAGCTATTCTACCTGCTTTTTATGTGTTCTGTCAAGCCTAATAATATTATAACAAGGGGGTAGTTTCCAGCATCTTTTATTTCAGGTTTTAGCAATGTCTCTGTTGTGGCTAGGATGTTTGGATTGTGTTGTGTCATCCAGTCATGAAAATCTGTGATTTTGTTGTATATACTTCTAATGTTTAGAGTGAATACATTTAAAGTTTTATGGTGTATTATTTGGTTAGGGGGTTAATTGGGACCTGGGTTGGGGTGGATATCACCACACTGATGTATGGTAAAGAAAGATGGTTTGTTTGTTATGGCATTTTTAGCAGAGATGGTTATAAGAACTACCTTGACATTGGGACTGACATTTTTTAGTATTTTGGGGTTACACTAGTGAAATGGAATTATGGGAAATAAGCCTGAAGAGATTTTTGACTAGGTACTGGGAAGATGGTTAATAGGTGAGGAAGTAATGGTTGAGAGGTGCTTATTTATTATTACACTGTGGGGATGTTAGGAATGAAAGGAGAAGAATGAATAAGGTGACAGAGGAAAATGGCAAGGTTAGTGTTGTAAAAATCTTACAGTATGGTGTGTTGAGGTAATGAGCAGTGATAACAATGTGGAGTATAGGTGAGTTTTGATGGATAGAGAGCAGAGTTAGATTTGAGAAGGAATTTAGAACAAAAGTGGGTGGAGATGGTATAACGAGAACAGTTTGTCATTGGATAGTACAGTTAGGTACGGGATAGGAGGATGAGCAGAGGAAGTGGAATGAGTTATAAGTGTAGATGTAGTAGGGGTGAGAGAGAATTGGGAGTGGATGAGAACTGAGGGCAGGGTAGGATAGTAGGATGAAGCCTGAGGGTATCAAGGGCTGAACGGAGTAGGTTGGTCAACAGTGAAGTAAGTACCAGGAAGACAATCTGTTAAACTGCAGCAGGACAGGAGGTAGGACAAGTTCTGATAATTTTAAAGATAGTAAGATGCGCTGCTAGATTGTTGATAACATACACCTACGTTACCTGCAACAGGCAGTAGTGCAGTGACATTGGCTTAAAATGAGGCTACAGTAGTTGAAGAACAACTGAGAAGAGGTGAGGACCAACAGGTACTTCAGTGGACTGCAGTTACTCCCCCCCCCACACAGATGCTTTACCACCAAACACAGTCAGTGAGGTAGAATGTTTCTGGACACAAAGACAAGGTCTTTTCACTCTAAATAGCTGATGTGAGTCACAGCATTTAATTTGATTGTTAAGGGCTTTAATTGCATTTCCAGGGACATTTTACACTACTAGGGTAAAAAAGCAAATACATTACTTTAGCTTCACCTTAAGCAGTATAAGGCCTGTGATTGGGGATGGGGGTCCCTCCAGCAGATTCAATACTACAGTACAGAACACACTGATGCAATAGTGAGGGAAACAATTAATTTTAGTTTGATTCTTGAAAACTGCCTTACATAAATTTTAAATTAAGGTGTTGCTTCTTTTGTAAGCATGCAACTGAAGGTGGAATTCAGCTAGAGAAGTTCCTTTGGTAGTGTGTGTGACGCCCGTGCACTGGCCCAGCAATCAAGGAGCCTCAGTCCTCAACACTAACACCAGTGAGGGGCATCCATATAGGGAAAGGATAATAAATACACACACAGTAAAGAACAATTTCCCTTAAGAGCACACAGAGATCACAGTCAATTTGGGGCTGGTTTCTCCCTTTCTCTCCAGGTCCACCATAAGACTCCACACTGGCACAGTTATAGGGTCCAGATCTCAGCCTAGTGGGCAAGCTAAAAGCTCCAGCACCCTCTCTGTCCAACCAGTGCTGCATGTCCCTGCCCAAGTAGCTGACACAAGCACACTTTGAGATAAGAGTTATGTACAACCACACAGACACTCCTGGGGAAGGCTGGCACAGGTTCTCCAGCTGTGCCCCTTTTTCCCAGACTATATGGTAGTACCACATGCCACCACCCACTAATATTTATCAGCTACTAAAAAGGCTCTTAACAAAGGGTGTCCAATTATTACCATGCAATATTATTATCCAAATGATAAGTGCAACTGAACAATCAAGGCTTACTGGAGTGGCTTGGCCAGTATCACTAAATACATGCAATGTACTCTTAGAGCTTAAATTATCTCTACACAAAACAGCCACAGTTGAAAGGTTTAAAACTATTTAATAATAAATAATAAAAACACAAGACAATACTTCTTGCTACACAGTGCTAGTCAAGAGTTCAGAGATCACACGAAAATGCTTAAAATAATACAGTAGAAATGTTCTGACATCAATACAGAAAAAAGACTAATCTAATCTTCATAGTTCCTAGCTATATCTAAAAGAAAACACCGTTCTAAACTAAACTTACATATAGAACACATGCAGAGTGCTGGTGAGTTGTATGTTCTCAAGACAAATGCTAAATGTTATTTCATCATTCTAAGACACCCCTAAGGCTCATTTCTAGCCCACTTCCATTCAATATTTTCATTAATGACATTCACCACACCATCCCTAATGCTAACCTCATCCAATATGCGGATGACTCAACAATAATATGTTTGGCAACCTCCATTTCTACATTAACAAAATTAACCCAAGACGTCTTCTCCTCCACTGAACAATGGGTGCTAGATAACCATCTAGCACTAAATATGGTCAAAACTAAACTGATATTTAACCCCTCAAAAAATAGCACCCTTGATAAAAATTCTTTGTCTATCACCAGCCACAATAACACTCCTCTTGAAACAGTGTCCACTGCTAAACTCTTAGGAATTCTCATTGATGACCAACTAAAGTTTGATAGTCATCTTAATGCAAATATCAAAAAAACACACAAGAAACTTGGGTTGCACTACCGCCATAACCATCTCATTTCTCCCACCACCAGACTCACACTTGCTAACACATACCTTATCCCTTCTCTCTTGTATGGTGCCTCCATCCTTACCAATTTGCAATCCTCCCTCAAATCAATATTCTCATCCTGTTACTATAAAATTTAAAAATTTGCTACTGGCCACAGATCTAATACCCATCACTGTATTTCCCTATGCCAAGTGAACTGGCTTGAACTGCCCAATTATCTTACCTATGTTCAGCTCAAGCACATAAACTTATTTTCAGCCCCTACCTCTGCCCCTCCCTTGCCTCTACCTTCCAAATGCACCTTCCTAACAGATGCTTACATTGTAACTTTTAAAATGTAATCAAACTACATAAACCTGCCCACCCTCCAGGCAAACATCTTCTCTCCTTCTGTCTAGCATGCCAATGGAATTCTCTCCCACCTCTTCTCCATACCACAAACAGTCTCTCTGTCTTTAAAACTTTACTTCACTCACACCTAATCTCACAATGGGAATGCTCTTGCTCCCATCCAACATAATATCCATTACTACCATTCCTCTCTACCTTTTTGCAGCCTCCTTAGCCTTTATTTTTTCTGATGGAATTAGTTATCTTTATACTATCAACTTGATTGCAAAGAGAATGTTGTAGGTACTTCTCCAGCTAATCATCAGTCAATTGTATTTTTTGTCTATGCCTAATCAAGGATTTTGTATACTTTGTAACTGCTATGCTTATAATTTTGTACTTGATTACTTTGTATTAATGGAGCTTTTCTCCCCAGGACTCCATTGAAAATGGACCATCCTGGTAAACAAACTACAATAAATAAATAAATAAAAATGCTCTCATTCTTTCTGCCATTAAATTGATAACACAGTACCACTGATTCATTTCAGATTACATCATTTCTTTCTGGTTCCCAGGCTAACAGAAACTCAAAGGCTAATAGCCCTTTTGATCTTGCAGCTGGTCAGAATGCCAGAGCAATAAAAGAAATTATACATGTAAATTCTAGCCATTAACTCTGGCCTCAAAACAATAGGCAGAATGGCTCCCTCTAGACATCTTGGCTCCGAGCTTTAGATCAAAGAATTTCACAATGCTTGACTTATCAGCTTTCTTACAGCAGAGTGCACTGTTGTTACATTTTTTCCAGTTCAACATCCAGTACAGTCTTTTCACATTTAAGAGAACAAGCCTGTGGCTTACATTAATATTTACAAATGACAGAATAATCTACAAAATTCTATCTAGCTAGGTTGGTAGCCTTCACCTATCTTCACACATCTCCCCCACCACAGAACTCAAGCTAGTTTTTCAAATGACCATTGAGAAACATTGCTTGAGAGGGTTAGGTCTATCTGAGTATACCTTACCCCATTCCCTGTCTTGAGAACCCATCTGCATTGGCATTGCTAATCCCACTGCGGTGCTGCACTGACATATCATATCCATGCAACCCTAGGCTCCGTCTTAGCAACTTGGCATTTTGATGGCTGGCTCTGTTTAACCATGTTAGGGGATTGTGATCTGTCACTACAGTGAATTTTCTTCCATACAGATAAGGCTGACATTTCTGCAGTGTCCACACTATGGCTAGACATTCCTTTTTTACAGCTGCATAGCATTCCTCCCTGGGTTGGAGCCTACGACTGAGATAAACCACTGGGTGCTCTTTTCCCTCTGAAGAAATCTGGCTAAGTACAGCCCCCACTCCATGGTTCGAAGCATCCACCTGCACAACAAATTCTTTCCTGTAATCTGGACTGGCTAACACAGGGGGTCCGTCCAAAGCTTCTTTAAGCTTCTGGAATGCCTGCTCACACGCTGTGGCCCACACTACCTTATCTGGCCTATTCTTCCTTGTCAGGTCTGTGAGGGAAGCAGCTATGCTACCATAACTGGGGAATGAACTTTCTGTAGTATCCTGCTGTCCCTAAGAATGCCCTCACCTGCTTTTTGGTAAAAGGTGCAGGCCATGCCTGAATGGCTTCCACTTTGGCAGGTTCTGACCTGTTCTTACCACTCCCCACTCTATGTCCCAGGTAGGAGACCTCTGCCATACCCACCTGACATTTGCTGGGCTTAATGGTCAACCCTGCCCTCTGTAGTTTGCCCAGCACCTCCCTGACATGTTGAAGGTGCTCTTACCAGGAATGGCTGTAAATGGCAATATCTAGGTAAGCAAGGGTAAACCCTCCTGCTCCTGCTAGGATATGATCTGCCAGCCTCTGGAAAGTCACTGGGGCATTCTTCATACCAAAGGGCATATTTGTGAACTTATACAAGCCAAAAGGAGTCACAAAGGCTGACCCCTCTCTAGCACTGGGAGTCAAGTGCACCTGCCAGTAACCTTTGGTAAGATCAATAGTTGTAAGATACTTAGCCCCACCCAACTGCTCTAGGGCCTCATCTGTCCTAGGCATGGGGGGTAAGCATCTGACGTTGTGTGACTATTTAAATTCCTGTACTCCACACATAACCTGATGCTGCCATCCTTCTTTGGCACCAGCATCACTGGGGAGGCTTAGGGACTGTTGGACTCTTGAATTACCCATAATTCCAACATCTCCTGTATCTCCTCCCTCTGAGTCTGTTTGACATTCTCAGGCACCCTATAAGAGGCCTGCCTAATAGGCCTTTGGGGTCCTGTATCCACCTGGTGCTGCACCAGGTGAGTGCACCCTGGTTTCCCAGTGAATATGCCCCCAAACTCCTGTAACACTGCTCAGATTTCTTGAACCTGGGTAGGAGATAGCTGCTGGGACTTTGCTCCCCCTTCCACTGAGATGTCAGTCCGAGCCTCAATGAGGAGATCAGTCATCAGATCTCCCTCAGACTTCTCCTGCAATCCACTGCAAATGCTCAGCACAAGGGCCTCCCTATCATGGTAAGGTTTCATCATGATAACATGGTACAGTTTGTGTTCCTGCCTTCTGCCTAGCAGTTCTACCATGTAGTTAACATCACTTACCTTCCTTACCACCTTGTAGGGTCCCTCCCAAACTGCTTGCAGCTTGTTGTGTCTGACAGGAATGAGAACCATTACCTGCTGCCCTACAGCATACTCTCTAGCTCGAGTATTCCTGTCGTAACAAACCTTCGTCTGCTGCTGGCGTTCTGCGAGGTACTCCTGGGCCAAGCCCATGAGTTCCTTGAGCCTTGTCCTGAGGTTTAGGACATATGCCACAACAGACTCCTTGTGAGATTCTCACTCACCTTCCCACTCATCTCGAATTAAATCTAGAGGTCTCCTCACCCTATGCCCATACAGCGATTCAAAGGGTGAAAAACCTGTGGATTCCTGGGGAACCTCTCTGTAAGCAAATAACAGATGGGGCAAATATTTGTCCCACTCCCTCTTAAACTGATCTGCAAATGCCCGTATCAGGGACTTAATTGTAGAGTTTAACCTCTCAACAAGACCATTATTCTGGGGATGGTAGGGGTGGTCTTCAGGTGCTTCACCCCACATTACTTCCACAAAAAAGCCAGCAGGTTTGACATGAAATTGCCACCTTTCTCAGTCACTATTTCTTTTGGGAAACCTACCCTGCTGAAAATTTCTAACAATGCATTTGCCACCTTTTCTGCCTCAATGGAGGACAAAGCCACTACCTTGGGGTATCTTGTAGCATAATCTACTATTACTAGGATATACTTTTTCCCTGTGGAACTTAATGTACTCAGAGGCCCCACAATATCCATAGCTACCCTCTGAAATGGCTCCTCAATCACAGGCAAAGTCATGAAAGGAGCTCTCACCTTGTCTCCTGCCTTGCCTACCTTTTGGCACTGCTCACAGGTCCTGCAGTACTCTGTTACATGTCTGGAAATTTCAGGCCAATAGAAGTTCTGCATAATACATCTCTTTGTATGTTTTATGCCTATATGACCTGCAAGGGGAACATCATGGGCTATGACTAGAAGTGCCAGACAGTAGGATCTAGGCACTACCAACTGCTATACCCTCTCACTTTCTAGCCCTACTTCAGGGATCCACTCTCTATACAGTAACCCTTTGTCCCAGTATACAGATTCCCCCTTCCTTTAAGAATCAGATGCCTTACTAGCTACCTGCCTCAGGCCTTGCAGTGTAGGGTCTGAGAGCTGAGCCTGTCTCAACTCTCTTTGTAACCCTTCCCAGCTCCCCTTCCACAGGATGTCTGGCATCCTCTGACAGTGGTGCCTCACTGTCAGCCTGGGTACGACTACCCACCTCTACATTTACAGTCACTCTGTCCAAGGTAACATCAGTATCCACAAGCAGCTGTGGCTCAACTACAGTCTCACTGCTACAGTGTAGCTTCCTCCCTGAAGTAACCACCTCACCAGTCCTGGCTGCAAGTATGCAGTCTGTCTGGATATCCCCCAGGCTACCAGATCCACATGCTTGTCTCAAAGCCTGACTGTGTGTAACTGGATTAACACATAGTACTGCCTCATCAAAATCCTTCCCTATCAGGACATCTGCAGGATGGTAGTTCAATACGCCTGTTGTCTCACGACAACCTACTATTGGCATTTTGTCTTCCCTACTTACTGGCTCCCTCACCTTTTGTTCCCTAACTTGCCTCCGTGGACATCTGTATGCCACATGGCCCCACTGGTTGCATTCAAAACATTTAAACCTAGGTCCTGGACGTATACCTGGACTAGTTGCTTCCCCTACTACTGGCAGATTCTGTTGGGGCAGTCTGTGCTGCCCACCATGGGTTCCTTTAGACCCATGAGCAGCACTGGGGGTCCCTTTCCTGTGCAGGGATGCCCTGCTTGCTAGGTATAGGTCTCACTTCTTCCCCAACTCATCTGAAGTAGCACATTGTCTATCAGATAACCAGATCATCATGAGCTCCGGCAAAGTGCTATGGGCTTGTTCCCTCACCAAAAGGTCTGCCAGCTCTTCAAATCTGGTGACCTGACATCCACTCACCCACCTATGAAAATAAGTGCTCAGTTCAGCAAGATATTCACACACACTTTCATCTGCCTTACGTCTATGTTCATGATAACTTTCTGCTACACGTTTCAGGTGTTATCTTAAAAAATTCTAACAAACAGTTCTTAACAGTAGTTTAATAATTAAAACAATGTCAGACATTTTAGACAACACAGCTTTACCATGGAGTAAGGGTGTCAGGAACCGTACCCAGAGCCTTTGGTCAACATCATACTGTTTACTTACCCTCTCAAACATATGCATAAAACTATCAAAATTATCCCCCTCTTTAAACTGTGGAAGAAATTTACTGACCTTTTGTGCTTCTAGGGTTCAGTTACTGCTTTCCCCATTACCTTCACGACTCTGGTGAAGAGTAAGAGTCAGTATCTCCTTTTCATGCTGGCTCTGACTCTCCTTTTCCTCAGCTTCCAGGCGTAGCAGTTTCTCATTTTCCTCAGCCTGCAAACATCACAGTTTCTCATTGTCCTCACTCTCTAGATGCCTCAGTCTCTTTGTTGCTTCTATTTCCACACGCTTGGCCTCCAACTCAAGTTTCTTTAGCTCCAGATGGATTTTTAAGTCCGCTATAGAAAGGTTGAGCTGTCCATTCTCTGAGTGTGGTACATCTCCACTGCCAGTCTGATCATCCTCCTGGTTGCTGTTTTCTGATACAGCTGTGACTAAAGCTGCAATCATGCCTGCCTTAATCAAGTTTCCATTTACCAGTCCCCTAGCCTGGCACATCTCAGCCAGCTGGCTCCTTGTCAGCTTACCATACTCCTCTGCTGACATGCTGCCTGCTCTCCCTGACTAAGCTAACAAAAAAATAAAACAGTTGTGATCCGCACTCTGAGTATTCACTGCGTGGCTGATTTAGAGAACAAAAACACCTTCAGTGATCACTTTACACAAGCTACAGGAATTCACTATCCACACCACTACAAGCCAATTAGTATTTGCCAACCAATTAATATGTGGTGTGGATATCTCACCACTGCCAAGCAATTAATATGTGATGCCCCTGCACTGGCCCAGCAATCAAGGTGCCTCAATCCTCACCACTAACACCAGTGAGGGGTGTCCATATAGGGAAAGGATAATAAATACACACACAGTAAAGTGCAATTTCCCTTAAGAGCACACAGAAATCATAGTCAGTTGGGGCTGGTTTCTCCCTTTCTCTCCACGTCCCCAATGACTCCCCACTGGTACAGCTATAGGGTCCAGATCTCAGCCTAGTGGGGAAGATAAAATCTCCAGCACCTTCTCTGTCAAATCAGTGCTTCGTGTCCCTGCCCAAGTTGCTGACACACACACACACTTTGAGATAAGAGTTATATACAACCACACAGACACTCCTGGGGAAGGTTGGCACAGGTTCTCCAGCTGTGCCCCTTTTACCCAGACTATACAGTAGTACCACTTGCCACCACCCACTAATATTTATCAAGTACTAAAAAGGCCATTAACAAAGGGTGTCCAGTTATTACTGTGCAATATTATTATCCAAATGGTAAGTACAACTGAACAGTCAAGGCTTATTGCAGTGGCTTGGCCAATATTACTAAATAAGTGCAATGTACTCTTGGAGCTTAAAATATCTCTACACAAAACAGCCACTGTTGAAAGGTTTAAAACTATTTAATAATAAATAAAAACAAAAGACAATGCTTCTTACTACACAGTGCTAGTCAAGAGTTCAGAGATCACAGGAAAATGCTTAAAATAATTCAGTAGAAAAGTTCTGACATCAATACATAAAAAGACTAATCTAATCTTCCTATTTCCTATCTATATCTAAGAGAAAACACAGTTCTAAAATAAACATATATATAACACAGGCAGAGTGCTGATGAGTTAGATGTTCTCAAGACAAATGCTAAATGCTCTCATTCTTTCTGCCCTTAAATTGATAACACAGTACCAGTGATTCATTTCAGATTACATTTTTTCTTTCTGGTTCCCAGGCTAACAGAAACTCAGAGGTTAATAGCCATTTTGATCTTGCAGCTGGTCAGGAAACCAGAGCAATAAAAGAAATTATACATGTAAAGTCTAGCCATTAACTGTGGCCTCAAAACAATAGACAGAATGCCTCCCTCTAGACATCTCGGCTCTGAGTTTTAGATCAAAGAATTTCACGATGCTTGACTTATCAGCTTTCTTACAGCAGAGTGCACTGTTGTTACATTTTTTTCCAGTTCATCATCCAATACAGTCTTTTCACATTTAAGAGAACAAGCCTGTTGCTTACATTAATATTTACAAATGACAGAATTATCTACAAAATTCTGTCTAGCTAGGCTGCCAGCCTTCACTTATCTTCACAGTGTGATTGTGTTAATTTTTGTAGCAGCAGCTGTCAGCCATACATGTGCTCAGCACACTGGGAGAGAGAGAAATTAAAAAATAGGATTGTTTGGATGTTGAACTGGCTGGATAAAGTAGTATTTGTCATTACCATGCTGTATTAAATAGTGTTTGGCCAACATAAGTAGTCTACTATATTCCCAGTTGTGCATCTCTGCTTTACAACCTTTAAACAGGAGAATAAGGAAGCTAGGTGTGCACATTTGGGATTACTGAACTGGAGGTTTACAGATTTTAGAACAGATAGAACACCTATCTCAGTTACTTCCAACTCTTTGCTACACAACATATAGTCTGTAAATGGTATATTTAAACAAATTAGAATAAGCAGCTTGAGTTTTTAACATATATAAAAAAAGTAGATAATGAACTCTTTACAAACAGAGCTGTCTCATATTAACAACTGACTAGACTAGCCAGTAGCTGTTCATAAAAACAAAATCAGGTACTACAGGTGAAATCTTCAGTAGAAGCCAGTAGAAAACATGCAAATATATATATACTAGAGAGTAGCAGCAGAGAGAATAATAACATTTAGCCAGATGGCAACACACTACATATTTTACAATTCATAAAGCAAAAATTAGGTGCTATCCCTAAATCCTGCAGCAAAAAGTCAGTACAATTATTTGCTACACATTCACAGCAGAAAAGACAACACTTAGTCTGAGTATAACACAGTAGAAAAAAATAGGTGCTACCACTGAATCCTAGAGCAAAAAGGCAGTAGAAATTTGTTGATATATTTGCTAGACAATAACAGCATAAAGATACCAACACATCAGCCAGTTTGTAACACAGTAAAAGCTTATCTGTAATTGTTTCTATTACAAGGTTGAACTAGAATGAAAAAAATGATCATTTCTGTTAAAAACAATTAAAAAGGCAATGTGCCTTATTGTAAAATGAAGCAGCTGGAAGGAGAGGAGCACATTTGGGTCATGGGGTAGAAAAGTGATTTTGAATTTGAAGCCACAAAGGCAAAAGTAGTTGAACAACTGAGATGAGGGGAGGACCAATCAGGTACTTCAATGGACTACAGTTACTCCCTTCCAACAGATGGTTTAGCGTGGCTTATTGACAGCTGTTGACAGCTGATAGTTTCTGGAAGGAAGCAAATGAAATTGATGTTGGTCTTTGTGGGATCAATCAGTAGCTTGTTTGTGGATGACCATTAACACACCTCTAAGAGTTTTTTTTTTTATAATTGGGATTGTAGATTTGTAGAAGTTTGTTAGCTTCTAGTAGTAAAGTCTCACCAGTATGAAAGATAGCATCTAGTATCAGTGGCACAACATGTAGCTGCTTGAAGACCAGAAGGGCTGTGAGTTCTATTCCCAAGCCAGGTGATTGGATTGCTGACACTGTAGTACAGCATTAGGGAGGTGCTACACTTTGGAGTGTGTCATCCTCTGGATATGATGTTAAACTGAGTTCCCATCTACTTGTGTTGGTGGTAACTCAGGTAGGTGGAAAAGATTCCATGGCACCTATTGAAAATACTTCTGACAGTTTCCTGATAACTTGACCACATTTTCTCAAGTATTAGAAATACCATCTTGGGTCTCTCCTCAGAAAATAAGCCAGTAGCCTATTGGAACTATCCTGGTCAACAAAGAATAAATAAATAAATAAAATAAAATTAAATTAAATAAATGGTTCAGGTAGTTTGTTAGTTATATTATTTATGAAAGGTGAGAAAAGTCCAATTACTGACCCTTGCAGAGGGTAATAGATGAATATTCATTTTCAAAAAGTACTTGGCAGATCCTCTGCATCTATATCACGTTATCGAAAGTTTACTTAATCGAATCAATAAAGGTCGAACTTTAATGATTGATTAAGTAAAACATCAAATAACGTAAATAAAAAAACAAATTAAAAAAAAAACTAAATGGCGTAGGCAGGGGGGCAAGCCCCTCTGCACCCCCCCACGTGGGTTTACTTGCATGATGTTCATCACTTTCAATATTGTCGTGCCAACAATATCAGGCTCGATATTGTCAGCTTACGACAACGTGAAGTAGACCTGAAGATCCTGCTGGAAAGATAGCTTTAGAACCAATTTATTGTGTTATCTCTGAAGCTGATTTTTTTTATGTTCCACAGTAAAATATTGTGGTCAATAGTCTCAAATTCTCAAGTCATGTTGATGAATATTCCTCCAGTTACAAGACTGCCAGTCATGTTACAATAGATGTCAGCAGTGTCTGTAATTAATGCTGTTAATGTACTAAAGGCATGGCAGAAGCCATGCTGCCAGCCAGAGAGTAGTCTATATCTATTTATGTGTTTGCATATCTGTTTATACAGTATTTTCTTAAAGATTGTAGCAGTAGGACAAAGACTGGAAATAGGCTGGTAATTTAGGAAGTGGTGTTTTTGGGTGTTGGATACTTTTGTTCTTGAATTCCGGATGAATGATTCCTGATGTAAGAGATAAGTTAAATGTGAAAGTAAGTTGTCCCATAGTTCTATCAGTTGTTCTTATTAGAAGTGTAGAGTGAAGTTTACTAAATTTGGTGGTGGGTGCATTTTTGTTTTTCATGAATTTTTGGCTTAACTGATAGTAATATCTGTAAAGTAGAAGGCTGCATTACACTCTCTTAATGGATATAACCATGAGACTAAAACAGTGTTGGTTGCTTGTAATGTTTGAAATTGTAAGGTTATGATTTGAATTGGAAGAACGTAGGAAAGCTTTGTAATCTTCTGAAAAGTTAATATTACTATTAATTCTTTTTAAATGTGGTTTATCTGAGGCTGACTTGTGACATAAATATGAAAACTGTCTAGAAGAGTTAAAGTAAAACTGTAATTCATTTAAACAGATGTTAGACATAGTAGATGTAAGAGGTAAGTAGAGGTATGTATGGAGAGGAAACACTGAAAAAGGAGTAAGCCACTGGAGGTAAATGTTATATTTCAACACAAATCATACTAAGTGAAGGAGGAAATTCAGGTAATAATGGTGTGGGAACAGAATTTGCAGGAAAACCTGTCTTTTAGGTGGAAGAAATTTTTATGTCTAAATTTCTTCAAAACATCACAGATCCTGGGAGGCCATCTTCATGGTGTTGGTCATAACATTGAAAAGACATGTTCAGTGCACCAGAAGAAGTTTAGTTTTCTCTGTAACAGAGCACTATTAGTGAGGGATCTTGGAAGGTAAAGGATTATACTTTGCAGCTTAGAAATAAGTAGTGTTAAGTTGGCAGATTTAAGGATTTTAAAGATCAGTAATAGTAGAAAGAGAAGTGACTGTTCTTTTACTGGAAGACATTTGGCTGCTTGGAGGATACCACAGTTGTGATTGCATTTGAGTGAAACAGAGGATGACCCTACTCATTGTATAGGAGAGGACCTGAAGGTTGTGTTGATTTTTGGAAGAAATATAGGCAGCAAGGATAGCCAATATTTGAGCTGAGGCTGTAGAGTACCTCTTTTAATGACCACTGTTGCCTCAGTTGAGAGGAATCTGAAGATTTTCCAGAAACCATGCAGGGTTCAATTAAGTTTGCCTTTGGGCTGATTAAGTTAAATAGCCACTGGCAAAAGAAGGGTCAAGAAAATTAAACTAGCTCAATATGTTTATTATGAAAAGAGAGATAATATTGCCATTAGGGAGAATACTAATTCTTCCAGTGGTGTCAAAAACGGCCTTTGTTTTATTCCACTTCAGGAGTAACAGTCTGTCATCTGATGAGGAAAGAAGTTTTACAATGTGAAAACTGAGTTCTGTTTTAAAGGGTTGTTAGGAAAAAGGAGAATCAAGAGAAAAAGATTATCAGCATAAAGAATAATACTGGGGGGGAAATACCAGAAAGGACTGTATTGCAGCTATGTGGCAGAGAGGATGTAGTCCTGCTTATGATGCAGATGATCCATGTTTTAGTAGTGGCTGTTGAGATGGAGGAACTGATGCAGAAGGGGAGGGGGGCAGAAGCAAGATCCTCTTTTGCTGTCTTAGAGGGGAAGGAGAGTACTGACATCCTGGGGAGGCTAGGCCATTACTTTTTGCCTGGTGGAGTCCAAAAAAGCAGGAATTAAAACAATCAAGCAAGGATGTGGATGGGGATTACTGGGACATGTGTTAGTATGTAGTAGGAACATTCCCTAGGTCACACCTACATATAGTTGTATTTAAACCTAACTTTTTAGAAAGGAATAGGACCAGTTCACACCAGCTCAGCACAATTCACCAGTCAGTTAGCATATGGCAGCCCTCACTTTTCTGCTTCACTTTTAGTCAGCTGCAAAGCTATTCCTGCCTGGGGAAATGTGGCCACTTGGCAAAAGGGCATGTCTGTTTGTGCCACAGTATGCAGAGGCCTGGAAATTGGACAGACCTTTCAGATAGCTCAACCATGGTAATGGGGCAGGTATGTATGGGGAAACATCCAGTGAAAAAATGTGTTAATGAAGAAAGAAAAGAGTAAAGGGCCAAGGAGTGATCCTTGAGGAATGCCTGAAATCATGCTGACTGGTGAAGACAAAGTAGAACCCAATTTTGTCTGAAAAGATTTATATGAGAGATAGGATATGAACCAAGAGGGGACTGCAGGAGCAAAGCCCATTATTAAAACAGATATATGTAACAAGATTGTAGTTTGACCATATCAAAACCCATGGTAAAGCCAACAAAAGGGGTAACCATGACCAAGCTACTATTCATTTCAGTTATTATTGAATCAGATAGGAAGACAAGCTGTCTGTGTACTTTGACATGGCGTAAAGCCATATTCTTACTTCAGACACAGAACTTATTGTCTTAAGAAAAGACCACGCTTTATGAGATAGTAGCTTGTTAAGAAATGTGGGTTTTTTTCTAGCAGGTCTACAATGGAGGAGAGAATGATAACCCCATAGTTGGCTATGGGTTCTTATGTGCTAAATTTAGCAAGCGGAAAAAATGAAGCAGATTTCTGGGTGGAAGGAAAGGTGCAGTGATATAAGGATTGGTTAAAATGAAAAAGTCTGTTTATATACTGTTTGCAGTATTCAATAAACCAAATACATTTAATCTTACTAACTTGAGAAAAATTGCTTTAGCTGTCATAAATGATGTGAAGAAAACCCTGCCATATAGTCAAGAAGACCTGTGATGTATAGGTCATTTACTTTTTTTTTACCAGAAACCAGGGGCAGTATAAAAATAATATATGTGCATGTAAATGAGTTTAAACAATACACGTAATAAATGTGAACTTTGAGAACTGCACGATTCTTACGTCAGACACAGAACTTATTGGCATTATAACTATAGATTGAGAAGCAAACTTTTAATTATAATGGATTTAACATTAGGTAAAGTTGTGAATGTATGTAGGACAAGTGAGTAAAAAGTATACAAATGAGAGAACTTGCAGACAAAATGTATAGGTGAAAGTAAAATTTGAGCAGAAAAGCAGTTAAAATGAAGCTAAAAGAGACTGTTGAACTTATAGTAATGTGAGACTTTGTAGAAATCTCATGGCAATTAAAAGGCATAAATACCAGGAATCAAGAAACAAATGCACAGTTGAAAATGGAGAAACAGTTGAGCAAGTGCCATATTGCTTGACACATGCTTAGAGGTATAAGGCCAAAGCTTGCACAGCAATGAAAAAAGTAGACAAACTGTACAATAAAACGAAACAGCAAAAGTGTTTAAAAAAAAGTGTTTTGCAAATATTAGATGCAGACATAAGTATAGATAACTTAGTTTCTGTTTCTAACTCTAATACATAATTGTGATTGCCATAGATTTACATGCGGTGGACTGCAGAAAAGACAAAATTACCTGAATGTTGTAAAAATGTGAATCACTGGACCAAAACAGTGTACATTAATAGCAAAAATATTGACATTGAGGTTAAAGACAGAGCAGAATGTAGTATCTTGACGGCAAGTGCATTTAGAGATTTGGATTTACTGGGCATAGAGAGGGGTTCCAAAGCTGCTACTGCCATAAGCTAACATCTAAAAGGCAAAAGTATCTATTATGTGCTTATAAACATAGAAGCTATGTTTTATTTCAAATGGTGTTTCTGCAACTTGGGAAGAGGTGCTTTTGAACACCTGGACGTGACTGGACATATGCCCAGTGTTCAGGTGCCATCTCAGTGGGTCACTAGATAATGTACAGGCAGACAGAATAAATGTTCACACAGCTGTAAAGAAAAATATGTGAATACTCATGCAGTGCATGACATATTCATGAATGTAAACATTTGCACAATCATGAAGGGCATAAGCAGAGGCATAGATAGTTTTTGGGCAAAGGGAGTATTTGTTCCAGGCGCAAGATGGCAGGGTGTATGATCAGCAGTACTAGCATTCAGTTTCTGAATGTTGATACTACATTTGTTGCCAGGTCTGAAGCTCTTCTGTGCTCTGTGTATGGTATAGTGCATGTTCCTGCATTCAGAAATTATTGTCGCTACTGCATTTGCATACAGGGCTATACCCCTCAGTGTTCTGTGTGTGGTATTTAGGCATAGCAAGTCACTATTTAGTATTCAGCTTGGAGGAGGCTCTGGATATAAGCCATACATTCTCAGAGCAAATACTTGCACATATTCATGAAGCAAATCTCATATAGGTGAGCAGAACAGTTGCAAAGTAATCCATTGAGCATTAGCATCAATGATTTGGAGAGAAATACAGTAAGCAAAGCCATATTAGAGTGATGTAAACAAATACTGCCAGATAACACTATCCCTGGGATTCAGAGAGGCTTAGCATGATGCAAAAAACATAACTTTAAAGGTTTCTACATTGTTCTAAGCCTTTTGAATTCATAAACCACTTTACTGCTAAAGTTCTCCCCTCATGGGGCCTCACTGAAGAGAGGGGTATCATGTCCTAAACTATATGCTAATCCAACAGTCTGGGGATAGTGGCTAAGGATTATTTGCCATGTAGTACCCTCAGAAATGTCCACAACTCCTGATTTCTCAACTGAGTGATTCAGATTTGCACAGTCAAGTAAAATTTTACTGTAGGAGGAAAAAATTGAAATCATGGCATTCACCCATATGGGAGTACTCATAGTGCAGGATTCTAGTGTCTGTATATAGGTGTGTGTGTGTGTGTGTGTGTGTGTGTGTGTGTGTGTGTGTGTGTGTGTGTGTGTGTGTGTGTGTGTGTGTGTGTGTGTGTGCAGATCTGTAGGGGCACAAATGAGGCTGCATGAAAATGTGTGTGTGTGTGTGTGTGTGTGTGTGTGTGTGTGTGTGTGTGTGTGTGTGTGTGTGTGTGTGTGTGTATGTGTGTGTGTGTGTGTGTGTGTGTGTCAGTGTGGTCGCATTAGCTAGGGGAGGGTCAGGAAGAAAACTGTTTGTGTATTTGCACTTGCCAATGTATGGGTTAGTGTTATGACTGTGATCAAGTGCAGGGAGGCTTGCTTGTGAATGGGTTTTATGTGAGAATGTCAGGGAGTGTGTGTGCCTTTGTTAATGCAAAGCATGGGCTACTAGTGAGAAGACCAGTACAGTCAGGTTTGACAGTGTTAGTGTTCATTTCAGAGACATGGTAATGAGCCAATAATGAGGTCTTGCTCATTGCAGCCATTACTGTTTCTGAATCACAATTTCCACAAGTGATGAGCATTTCTTTGATGTCTAGCCTGTTTTTGGAAGCTATGTTGATTTGTTCTCTTAGCTTTGTTGTATTCTAGTCAATCTAGCATTTAACTAAATCCAGCGATTTCACCAGTTGTACATGCATCAAAAATAGTTCCAGTAACATTAAGGCAAATAAACAAAATAAATAAAATGTATAGTACTGATGGGTGTAATATCAAGACAGAGTATGATCCTTGGGTCAACTGTAGTTAAACCAAACCAGTAGACAATATTAGAATATATAGTGATCCCCAAGATTTAAGTAAAAGAATTTTAAGTGAGTATTATTTATTTAAAACTGTTGAAAAAGTTATGTTTATGATACGAAAAGCTCAATATTTCTCATTGCTTGATACTAAACAGTGTTGTTTGCAAATCAAACTTGATCGAGGCAATTTGAAACTACATACATTCAACACACCATTTGGAGCATACAGACTTCAGAAAATGTCATTTGATATTTCTTCAGCATCTGTTGCCTTTCAGGTAGCAGCTACACAGATTATTGGAGTGTATGGGAGGTATACCAAGCATTATCGATAACATAGTTTTGGGGCAAAACCAAGTCATAATGATGAGAGGTTAAAAGAGCTACTAAAAAGGCTGAGACAAAATAATCTCAAATTGAATCATGGCAAAAACGGAATATTTATAATCAGTATCAAATATATGGAAAGCCTCTTGCAATTAGAATGTATGCAGCTTGATCAAGGTAAAGTAAGGAAAGTAGACCGAACCGAAAGACTGATGAATAGATATTGCTAAGATTTTGGGTATGGTTCAATATATCCAAGTTTATTCTTCTTATTCAGAGCAGAAAAAGAGAAAAGATTCACTGTGCTAATGAATGGTTACTGAATTGGGTAACCTACTAGAGGATGAAGATCAAACTCTCAAGTGTAATTTGCCTTAAGTTCAACCCACTGAGGACCAGAGCTCCTCCACAGCAAATCACTGTCAGTGAGTTGCATCAGCAGAGATACCCTTTTGGGGTAATTTTCCCCTTCTTTGAGTTGATGTGACAGTGGAGTTGATATATAAATGGTTGGGGTGGTTGGGGCTTGTCTTCATATCAGTAGGTGCAGGAGAGCTTGCCTCCTGCAAAACACACTTTAAATAATGGGGGGTTTTCCAGACATTTTTTGGGTGAATGCAGTTTGGGGATTCCAATCCTTGGCAATTTGTAATTCATTTGCTTATAGTGGAGGCTACAGAATATTTTATTTTTCAATATTATGATGTAACAAAAACAAATTATGTTGCAAGTGGATGCCAGTCAGTCTGGGTACAGCAACAATATTATTGTAAGTGGGACAACCATTTGCTTGTAGTTCCAGAAGACTGTGATGCAAACGTGGTGTCCTTAAATACAAAAGGAAGTTTTAGCTATAGCGTATGGTTGAGAAAATTTATTCAAGTATATGTACAAGTCTGTGCAGTGCCAGATCATAACATTATTACGTATTATTTGAAAATGTACACATAAAACATTATTTGCTCTTCATGATGTTAATTCTATAGATGTGTGACCTGAATTTCTGTAGAGACCAGGAAAACAGAAATTCATATTGTGGATACTTCAAACAGGGCTCATTTAGAACAGCATCAGGAAGGAATTGATGAATCAAGAATTAGAGGCAATGTCTGTGATTCCCTGCCTATTGATATCAGAAGAGAGGTTGCAAAAATTCAGAAAGTACAATGAGTCTTAATACAGAAATACATCTGCTGAAAGACATGGTAATGAAAGGATGGCAAAAAAAAGAAAAATGTACCCGCGCAAACATATATGTAGCATACATTCCATGATGAAAATAACTGTGTACACGGTCTGTTGTTCAGATCAAGCAGAGTAATTTTACCACATCAGCTATGAGGCAAAATGCTGGAGAGAATTCATAGGTACTTACTGGAACTGTGAAGTATAACGAAAAAGCACAAGATAGTGTGTTTTGGTCAGGAATGGGGAGTTGCCAAGTGTATAATATGTTTCAGAGAAATAATGCAAAAGGAAGTGATGATACTACATGAAGTTCTAGAAAAACATTGGAGCAAATTTACTACTGATGTTTCATTTTAAAAACTCACATGACGTTCTAGAAAAACATTGTAGCAAATTTGCTGCTGATGTTTCATTTTAAAAACTCACATTATGTGATTTATGGTTATTACACAAAGTATCCACAGGTAATTAAACTGAGAAACTATTCATCTAATTTCATAAAGTTACTTATGGTGACATATTCTAGACATGCAGTTTCTGATGCTCTTATCACTAGTAATGGTCTTCACTTAATGAGTCAAGAATTCCATAAGTTTATTCCAGATAGCTGCACACTGACCAACAGGTTGATTACTACTCTCCCAATGTAAATGCAAACTTTGGAAAACAGCCAGGGTAAAGTATTATCAATTGGGACACCAGACTATTTATGGAAAATGATTATTCATTGTAGACCAGATGAGAAACAAGTTTATCCCTGCAATCAAAGGATGTTGAGAGACAGTTCAGAGATTCAAGTTGTTATATCCAGTTGTCATTAGAATATATATATATATATATATATATATATATATGTATGTATATATATATATATATATATATATATGTATGTAAATATATATATATATATATATATATGTATGTGTATATATATATATGGTTCTACCTGACTTCGTCGACAGCGCAGAAGACCGACATCGGAATCCGGAGCTCCAGAAGATCGAAAGTGAAGAAGACCGACGCGAATCGCGAGTGGCAGAACATCGACAATGCAGAAGACCGACACGACGGATGACAACACCAACGCCGAGGATGCCGACATGGGGAAAGGCTGTGTGAGTATGCGGTAGTGACGGACGTTAGGGTGCGAGGCAGGTAAGTGTGGAGATTGACGGTCTGTGGGGATAGGGGTGGGTTAAGTGAGTTAGGGTTAGGGAGCGATAGGGTGGGTTAAGTGAGTTAGGTTAGGGACGATAGGGTGGGTTAAGTGAGTTAGGGTTATAGGGTGGGTTAAGTGAGTTAGGGTTAGGGAGCCGATAGGGCGGGTTAAGTGAGTTAGGTTAGGAGCCGGTAGGTAAGTGCTGATAGTGACGGACCTTAGGGTTAGGTAAGGTTTAGTGTGGGCTTGTAAGGATTTTGGTGTGCTTGTGTTGTGTGTGTGGTTTGTGGAATGGGGATGTGTTTTGTTTTTAATAATTGTTATTGTGGTGTGTGCAGTGTATGGGGTTTCGTGTTTGTGTACCGTCGGTTATTTCGTTGTCGGTTATGTGTGGTTTCGTGTTTATGGACTGTCGAATATGTGGTGTCGGTGATGTGGTTGTCGGTGTTGTGTGGTTTCGGCTATGTCAGGTAGAACCATATATATATATATATATATATATATATATATATATATATATATATATATATATTTTTTTTTTTTTCAGAAGGAACAAAAACATCTTTGGATGTATACAGCTCAGCAAAGCTCCTTGTTGTGCCCTGCAGAGTCCTACAAGTGGCCGAGAGACAAAGAGAGACTTTGGAAGTGTTTAAGTATTGATTCTTTTTTGTTGTATCCCTGAAACACTAATTCCGCCAAAAACACGGTTATCCAGTGCTTCTGTGGAACCCTACTGATATCTGCATCACTTACTGTACTTAAAATTCATTGTTGCACTTTAAAACATTACTGTTTGTCGTTTTTCCTTGTATATCTGTAACATAGTTGTAGGCTACATACTCAAGTGCGCTAGCCTCCTCTGTGTATTTAGAGTTATTTAAGTTGCTGCATTTCTGATATCTGTGAAAAAAGAAAAAAATGCAAAAAAATAATCTCCCTGCTTTCCCGCCTTTCTGTACTAGTCTAGTCCGGTTTTCAGGCTTTGCTGAATCCAGGACTGTGGTTAAGGTTCCTGTGTTGCCCATATCATACTTGAATAGTTAGGTGGCTTCCTTGTTCACTGTGAGAGAGGGAACTCTGAGCAGCCTATCTCTCCGTGTACGAGTGGTCCCAGCCCAGCAACTTGTAGCTCATTGGGCTAATTTCTATCCTTTTGTTCTCCCTGGTATAAAAATCACTTAGCGTGGTTTTTGCGCTTGTATACAGCTCAGCAAAGCTCCTCATGGTGCCCTGCAGAGTCCTACAAGTGGCCGAGAGATAAAGAGAGACTTTGGAAGTGTTTAAGTATTGATTCTTTCTTGTTGTATCCCTGAAATGCTAATTCCGCCGAAAACGTGGTTATTCAGTGCTTCTGTGGAACCCTACTGATATCTGCATCGCTTACTGTACTTAAAATTCATCGTTGCACTTTAAAAAGTTACTGTTTGTCATTTTTGCTTGTATATCTGTAACATAGTTGTAGGCTACACACTCAAGTGTGCTAGCCTCCTCTGTGTATTTAGAGTTATTTAAGTTGCTGCATTTCTGTTATCTGTGAAAAAAGAAAAAAATGCAAAAAAATAATCTCCCTGCTTTCCCGCCTTTCTGTACTAGTCTAGTCCGGTTTTCAGGCTTTGCTGAATCCAGGACTGTGGTTAAGGTTCCTGTGTTGCCCATATCATACTTGAATAGTTAGGTGGCTTCCTTGCTCACTGTGAGAGAGGGAACTCTGAGCAGCCTACCTGTCCCTGTACGAGTGGTCCCAGCCCAGCAACTTGTAGCTCATTGGTCATATTGGGCTAATTTCTATCCTTTTGTTCTCCCTGTTATAAAAATCGCTTAGCGTGGCTTTGCGCGATTTTGTGCATCGGGTAGCGCTGGTTAATCGGGTTTAAACTATTCCCGGCTCCACAAAGTCTACTGTTCACTTTTTCCCTTGGAACTGCTCTAACTCTCAAATTAAACACTCTATTCTAAATCTAAAACCCTGCACTTGCTCATATAAGCAATTTCTATAAGTTAAGCACTAATAATCTAAATAAGCACTACATCCATACTCCCCTTGAGTACTTTATCCCCTATTGGTCCTTTCTGATTCAGTTGCAAAGGAGTTTCCTATACTATTCTAGCATGTCCAAAGGTCAGTTACTGGTTTCCTCTGCAGTCCAGCTGGTGAATCTGGGAATCTTGAGGCAATGTTACAACTGCCTCATGTACACAGACAACCCTCTCCTCCTCAGAACAAGTACAAATATATGTGAGAGATGAAACCATATAGCCAAACTGGAGGCTGAGCTCTCTCGACTCAGTACTGGCGTAACCAGTCAGGAGGGGAAGGTAACCACACATACCACAAATCCAGTCTCACATAGTCCTACCACAACTGCAGACCAAACACATAAACACACAAAAACATACTCGGAGGCTCTAAATAAAAATCTGCTAAAACAGCAGAGACCTCCAAAGCAGACACCCAAGCGACCGCTACCCCAAAACAAAACACAGGCAACACATAGCTCACAAAGTCAGTGTGCCGAACAGCCACAGCCCTTAAGGCTTAACAACATACCTACTACACTTGTAATAGGTGACTCTATAGTCAGACACACTGACGTCCCGCTCACCAGGCTGAACTAAGAAAAGGTCACAGTGAGCTGCCTGTCGGGCGCTAGAATCCGCCACATAACGCAAGCACTCAGGTCACTCTAAAGCAAGTACAAATATGACTCAGTCATTGTCCATGCTGGTGTGAATGACCTGAAACATACCTCCCTGGACTACATAAAAAGAGACATAGAGGAGCTCTCTGATCATGTAGCCCAGGCCGGTATGACCCTGACCTTGAGCAGCATCTTACCCTCACCAAGAATGATGCCTCAGTATAAAGACAAAATGATCACTTTCAACAATTGGCTTAAGTATTGGTGTCATTCAAAGGGGATCCAGTATCTGTCTGCCTGGGATGACATGCTCGACAAGTCACGTTGCTTCACAAGGGACGGTTTGCACCTGTCACCCATGGGCTTTCGGATATTGGCAAAGGCTCTTGCCACCCCCATAGTGCTTTTTTTAGGCAAGGCTCAAAAGACAAACCCACCTCCTTAGACAACACAAGTAGAAAGAAACTAAGGGTAATGCTGCTCAATGCCAGAAGTCTAAACCTCAAGATGCAAGCTCTCGAAGCCCTCCTCAGTATGGAGAACATCGATGTCTATGCAGTGACAGAAACCTGGTTCAAGGCTCCCAAGAGCACCCCAGCACTACCAGGTTATACCTCATATCATGCTTTTCGGCCCCAAAACTCAGACCAAACCACAAAAGGAGGGGGAGTATCCATATTCATCAAGGACACCCACACCTCCAGGTTAGTGGCATTGCACGAAGCATCGGAGACCATCCATGTGCAACTAACAGTGGGCAAAACTGCCTTCCAGTTTGTAGCATGCTACAGACCACCCTCTCAAACTCAGGAACCCCACTCTCCCTTCCTGAAGACAGTGGAGAATATGAAGGTCTCTCCAAACACCATCATATTGGGGGACTTCAACTATCCAAACATAGTCTGGGAGCATTACTCAAGCCCCAACACCCTAGCCCAGAGGTTCCTAGAATTCATAAACTCAAATGCTATGGAACAATTTGTCACCACTCCCAAAAGAGAGGAAAACATACTAGATCTGATCATCACCAACATGTGGACACAATGTTCCATACCAGAAGTATACCCCTCATTGGTAAGATCGGACCATAAATTAATCTCACTAGAAATCCACATCCCGCCCCCCACCCCCAGCACAAAAGACTAAAGTGAAGAACTTCTCAAAAGCTATCTTTACACTTCTTAAAACCAAAGTGGAATCCTTCAAGGCCCCCAGGCCAGTGGAAACCATGGCCCTATCTGCTGAATCCTTTATAAACGCATTCTATGGACACCTTCAGGAATGCATGGATCATGCAATCCCAAATAAAACCAAGACCCATCCCCCCAAAGGCAGGCGTCCTGTCTGGTGGACCCCAGCCATAAATAAGCTATACAACAGAAGGAGGAAGCTGCTACATGATAGAGCAAAATCCCTAAAAGGGAAGGCATCTCTAATCAGTACTAGCAAAAAACTATGATCACTCATAAAATCATCCAAGGCCACTTTCGAGAGAAAAATTGCACAAGCAACAAATGATAATCATAAGGCTTTCTTTAGTTATGTTAGAAACTTGGGTGGCAACTCCCAGATATGCTCAGAGTTAGTCCATAATAACTAAAAATACACTGAACCCTCAGACATTGCCAACATCCTGGCAGACAGGTTCAGTGCAAACTTCTCCCCCCCAAAAGGACAAATATCTATCCCAGCAGAGTGTTGCCTCCCTGACATCTCAGATGCCCAGGTGAGAGCCGCCCTCTCCAAAGCAAAAAACACAGCATCAATGAGACCGGACGGTGTCCCGGGCTGCGTGCTACATGAACTCCAAGAAGAGCTATACCCTCATATAAAGCTGCTATTCAATCTTAGCCTTACTACAAGATATGTACCCAAAGAATGGCGTACAGCAACAGTGGTCCCACTCCACAAAGGAGGCGCCTCTATGGACCCTGGAAACTACCGCCCCATAAACCTGACTAGCCTGGTCTGCAAAGCTATGGAGAGAATCATTATGGAGCTCATAAACAAAGACATTGGGGACCTACAGACACTGGATCCTACCCAATTCGGCTTTGTCAAGGGCAGATCCTGCCTTCTGAACCTGGTAGATTTCTTTGAAACAGTCACCAAGGCCATTGATGAGGGTAAGGTGGTCCACACAGCCTACCTAGACCTCGCAAAAGCCTTTGACACAATACCCCACTCGGGCATCGTAGACAAACTCTCCAGCCTAAATATAAACCCCTATGTCATAAGATGGGTTGCAAACTGGCTCAAGGACAGAACCCACATGGTCAGAATTGCTGGAGCCATGTCAGACTCTAAACCAGTTACAAGTGACATCCCACAGGGCTCAGTCCTGGGACCTCTCTTATTCGGAATATATTTTTCTGAGGTACATGCTAACACGGGAGGACTGTGGCTGACCAAGTTCACAGATGACTGCAAACTGGGTGCCATAATTAACTCTCCAGCTGACACAAGCATCCTCCAAAAGGGTCTCATAGAGCGGAAAACTGGTGCCAGAGCCATGGCCTTAAACTAAATGCCAAAAAGTATATAGTTATACCCTTTGGCAAAAACAAAGTGCCCACAAATTACCACATAGAAGGTAATCCATTAAGTACAGAAGAAGTAATTAGGGACCTGGGGACCCAAGTTGATAGTAACCTCTCCTTTGACAACCACATTGCCAAAGTGGTTAGAAAGACCTTCTATATAGCCCACCTTATCATGAAAGGATTCACATCTAGATCAAGAGAGGTCATTGTGCCCATTTGCTCATCCCTCATCAGGCCCATAATTGAGTACAATGCCCCATTTGGGATGTACCTTACCCGACACCTGCAGCAACTAGAAAGACCCCAAAAGTACCTCACTAAGAGGATCAAGGGACTCAAACAGATGCCATATGCTGCTCGGCTAAAGAAACTCCAGCTCTACTCAGTTGCATACCGCCTACTCAGAGGCGATCTATGCCTGACGTACAAAGCCATGTCCAACCCGGAATTAATGGACATGCTCCACCTCAGAAAATCCAAATCCCTTAGAGCTACGCGATCGAGTGACTTGAACCTCAGCACAGAAATAAATAGGACATGCTGGAGGGAGAGATTCATAACCCAGAGGCTCCCTTCACTCTGGAATAGAATCCCAGTCCATGTTAGGCAGAGCCCCTCACTGACTCTCTTCAAGAAAAATCTTGACAAGTGTATGGGAGATCGCAGGTTTACCCTGGGGATCACTTCTGTGTCACTACTAGACAGAGACACAGTAAACACAACCTTAAAAAGGGCACAGTAAACTCATTCCAAGGGGTTGCGAAAGCCAAACACACTCTGGCTAGGCTTGTAAATGCCCTAGGTCAGATAGCCTAGTATGAACCTATGAACCTATGTAGATCAGGATGAGGAGGAAATAAACAAAGCTTACCCAGCAAAAAGCGAATTGGAAAGTTGAAGAATATTCTACTTTTCTTTCCTCTGACAAGGGCACAGCCCATAGACAGAACTTTAGTGAACAGCAGAAAAAAAGCTAAGCAGCTGGCTAGAAAAGAAAAAAAAAGACAGAAGTGTCTTGAATTTGAATCAGATATGGGTGGTTGAGATGATGAAGAAGAAAGCCCGCAAGATTGTGAAAGCAGGAAATAAATGGATGAACTATGTGTCATTTTCATAAGATGCAACTTGTACACGAGAATTGTGCTTCTGCAAGAAGTGGGGAAAATGACTGGAAGTTTGTGGACTGCATTACCTTAGAGGGGGGACTCTAAAGTATAGCATCCATGTTCTTATAAATGTTTAGAGGGATACTGAAGAAATTGAAGACGTAACTCTAAGTCAAAAAAGTTTTTTTTTTTGGTAAAATGTTTTTAATACATTTCTTGAAGTCAAGTGCATGTACCACTATAAAGTTGTGTGCAGAGATGCTTTCAGTGTGAGGTGGGGGTAGTCTTATCAGTGACTGGAGTTAATGCCACTGATGTTAAAGTAGAAAAAGTACTTTTTTCAACTGATGTATAGATGGTTTTATACTGTAACAAGAGTAAGGCTGGATATAAATGGTATAAGATTGTGATCTTGGGCTGCTAAGCAGAAGAGGTTGACAAGAGCTGATCATATATGTCTTTTAATTTTACTAGTTCCCCTGCTGTTATGCACACCGATGGAATGCAAACTAAAATCATGTAAACTGATAGTTTTTGAGCATTTGAGATGAGCATGCAATTGCAAAACCATTAGCTTTTTTTTTTTTTTTTTTATCTACAGGCACAGGCAATTAATCAGCCATTGACTAAACCATGAACTTTGAGCTATCTGTATGGAGAAACACTAAAATTAGTTCTTAAAGGAGAACTGACAAACAGTTCAGAGAAAATAAATGAAGTGTGATGGGTTGAATGGAGTACAAGCAAATGCATTCCTAGTAGACTGAAATCATTTCAGTATAAATCACAACAATGCAAAATCTATTCATTTAATGGTGGCCAATGCACTCTTTATAAACTGATTAACAACTATGTGATATGGAATGTAACTTCTAGCAGCCAATGCACATCTTGCATTCCAGAGCATTTTCTGAAAAATAAATTTAAAAAGATTAAGAAACTACTATAAATATTTTGTGAACAACAAAACCTATTGCAACTGTATAAATAACAATGTTGTCCGTAAGAAGTAACTTTTTCAGTGATAATGGTTGGTGCATTCATAGTCTTTTCATACGTACTATAATATATTACAATGCAGAACAACCGTAAATTATAGTTCTGATATTTTTTACAAACAAATTTCATATCTTGGAAACTGTACAACCTAGACATATAATGACTGAATAATTTAGTTAACCAAACATAGATGAATTTCTTGTTGATATGTGAAAGCTTATGTGTGCATATTTATAGAGATGTGTACAGAAATATGAAAATATATGTTCAATTGTATAATTAACCAAAAAATAGCATTGAATATCTCTCAAACTGTGTAACTTACTGTCCAAATATTAAAGATTTCTTCAACATCTCAGGTTTCACCAGATGTCATACAACAGTTTGTAAGTCACTTGTTTTTGAATTTTTAAGTACATATGGAATATTGCTTATTTGCATAATACTAGCAAACAACTAATAATATCTCAGGTATAGTGTAGTATAAATGGACAGTGACAATAAATGTTCCTGTCTCCTATCATAGCAGATCTCAAAATACCCTTCAATAACATCTAGGACACTCAGTTATGAACATATGATCTAGATCAACTTATCCACACCCCCACCAGGGGCAACAATATCCTAGACCTAGTCATTACCAACATGAGTGACCGGTGTTCCACACCTGAAGTCAACTCCTCGTTGGTCAGATCCGACCATAAGCTTATCCCCCTTGATATCCACACCCCCCCCCCACCCCCATTAAGGAATGCACAGTAAAAAAATTCTCCAAAGCCAACTTCATGCTTCTTAAGACAGAAGTGGTGAACTTCATGACACCCATGCAGATGGACAATGCAGTTACAACTGCTGAATCCTACACAAATGCACTCTATAAGCACTTACACAAGTGCATGAATCGTGCTATCCCAAACAGAACCAAGACACTATCCTCCAAAAAAAGGAAGCCAATCTGGTGGTCCCCTGCCATAAACAAACTGTACAACAGAAGGAAGAAACTGTTGCAAAAGAGAGTAAAATCCCATGAGTGAAGGAGCTCCCTGGTCAGCCTCGGTAAGAAGCTGAGATCTCTTATAAGATCCTCCAAAGCTAGCTACGAAAACAAAATCACCGCTAAATCCAAGGACAACCACAAAACATTCTATAGCTATGTCAAGAATCTAGATGGCAACACCCAGATCTGCTCTGAGTTACAGCACAAAGGCATGGAAATTACAGAACCAACCGATATTGCCAACATCCTGGCAGATAGGTTCAGTGCTAACTTTACCCCCCCTCTCACCCCCTAAAGGGCCCATATCTATACAGGAAGAATGCAGAGTCCCTGTAATCACAACTATGCAGGTAAAAGCTGCACTCTGTAAAGCCAAAAACACAGCATCCATGGGACTGGACAACATCCCAGGCTGCATTTTACATGAACTTCAGAACGAACTGGCTCCCCACTTAAGCACCATGTTCAATAATAGCCTTGCGTTAGGCTTTGTGCCCACTGAATGGCGCACAGCAACAGTTATCCCACTCCACAAAGGGGGAGCCACCACTGATCCTGGGAACTATCGACCTATTAGCCTGACGAGCCTGGTCTGCAAGGCAATGGATCGTATCATCATGGAGCTCATAAACAAAGACACTGGTAACCTCCAAACTCTGGATCCCACCTTGTTTGGGTTTGTAAAAGGCAGATCATGCCTCCTGAACCTGATCGACTTCTTTGAGGCAGTCACCAAAGCTGTGGATGAGGGTAAGGTGGTTCACACAGCCTATCTTGACCTCGCCAAGGCTTTCGACACCATCCCCCATTCTGGAATTATAGCTAAACTCACTAAACTAGGTATAAGTCCCTACATCACAAGATGGGTTGCCAACTGGCTCACTGACAAAAAGCAGTGAGAAGTGGAGTACCACAGGGGTCTGTCCTGGGACCTGTCCTGCTTGGTATCTACTTCTCCGAAGTACAGGCTAACACAGAAGGCCTCTGGCTAACGAAGTTCAAAGATGACTGCAAACTAAGAGCCATAGTCAAGTCCCCAGATGATGTGGACATCCTTACAGATGAACCTCACTGAGACTGGCCTGGTGTCAGAGCCATGGCCTCAAGCTCATTCCCTTTGATAAAAACTCTGTACCCATGAACTACCACACAGGCAGCAATCTACTTAACACCGAATGCATGATAAGAGAACTTGGGACCCAGGTGGACAGTAGTCTCTCCTTTGATAGTCACATCACCACAGTAGTCAGGAAATCCTTCTGTGTGGCACACCTCATCATAAAAGGGTTCTCATCCAGGAAGAAAGAGGTCATTGTTCTCCTCTACTCGTCACTCATTAGACCCATTATAGAATACAATGCCCCTTTTGGAATGTACCTCACAAGACATCTGCAGCAGCTGGAAAGGCCACAGATGTACCTCACAAAGAGGATTACTGGCCTCAAACAAACACTGACCACCTCAAAAAACTCCAGCTTTACTCCATAGCATATCGCCTACTCCGAGGTGATCTCTGCCTAACATATAAAGCTATGTCAAACCCAGAGCTGTTGGACATGCTACACCTAAAGAAATCCCAATCCCTCCGAGCTACACTCTCTAGGGACCTAAACCTTGTCACCACAATAAACAGGACATGCTGGAGGGATAGATTCCTGTCCCAGAGACTTTCTATACTCTGAACAAGCTACTCATCTATGTCAAAGTTCTTCATTAGCACTCTTCAAGAAAAATCTTGATGAGTGGATGGGAAATAGGAAATACACCCCAAGGATGACTTCTGTGTCTCTGCTCGACAGTGGCACTGGAAAATAACTTTGTTGAGTGACGTAAGCTATGGAAACTTGCTGGCTAGGCTTACATAGGCCCTTGGGCCGATAGCCTAGTACCTATCTATGAACCTATAAATATTAATAATAAATGATAAACAGTGGTTAATTTATCTTCTTCATGACATCCTAGACTAACAATTGTAGTGTCATTTTATTAATAACTCCTTGCACTTTCTAATACCTATAATTAGCTGGTAAGTCACTTAATTAAAGAAGCCAAGCCCAAAACAAGTTTGGATGCCATAAGAAGATATAGGTGTGAACTGGAAGTATATAGTAAAGGCATTATAGGCTTGAATGGGTTAAGGCTAAATCTCAGTTAACTGACAGTATGCAAGCTGATTTTCACATCTGGAAGGGAGGCTGAAATGGGACAAGAATGGATGGTGTGAGTGCAGGATGGAGCACAGACTTTAACATGCATTTTCAGCATGATTAAACCTAACTCTAGAATGGTCAAAGCCTGTGTGTGTAGCTCTCTGTTTGGGATATCAGCCCATAACATTCAGAGAATACTTCTCCTTTTTGGAAAATGTATTCAGTTACGTGTTTGCTGTGAGTTAAAAGGTGGTAGTTGAAATGAAAATGCAAATAGTTTGTTTTTGTTTCTTGAATGTTTTAATTTAAATGAAAAGTCATGGAAAATGTAACATGGGTTCAAACAGAGATGAGAAGCTGCAATTGCATATAAGATCAGCTTGCCGAACATTAATGTGTACATGTAAGTTGCAAGTTGTAAACATACATTAAAAAAGTGTCATGTAAAATTTTTAAAAGTCATAGCACTTTCTAATCAATCATTTAATTGCATGCAACTGCCACTGAAGGTATGGACAAGTGATAAAGATATGGAAGTTTTTTAACAATATTTTAAATTGAGGGGCAGCACCGGCATCTTTGAAGAAATCTCTGGTGGCTATACTACCCAAAGCGGGCAAAGACCCATTAAACCAAATTTCGTATAGACAGATTTCAACTTTGAAACATAATTATAAAATGTTTATGTCTATACTAGCTAAGAGAATGTCTGGCTAAGGTGTTGCCAATACTAACAGATATGGATCAGTGTGTGTAGTTTCTTTTTTTCAAAAATCTTTATTGACAATAATTGTAACAAATAATTTGGAAATTACATAACCGTAGCATTCAGACATTAATAAGGCTGAAATATTAAACAACATATGTTTATAACAAACAGAATATATTAAAAACAGTTAAAAAGAAATAAACTATGTACAAGCATGCTAAGTGCCCATATTGTTAAGCATGATATTTAACTTTGCATGATAAAATGAAGAAAAACTGAAAGGGGAAGAATACACTTGTAAGCCTAAACAAAAAAGAAGCAGGTATAGTAAAGCAGGTACAGTAAAGGGCTGTCAACATAGTATAGCAAGAGAAAAAAAAAAAAAAAACTAAAGCCCAACCCCAAGGTCTTCACAAAAATTATGAAATATTATTATGAATATATATTGAACAAGGTGTCCCAATATTCAGTAAATTGCAGGTGGTGTTTCTGTCAGTACATTACATACTTGTGGGCTAATAAGTATATTATAGCCATATGTGTGAACCCTTTCCATGTCATTACGGCTCTGTCTTTCCAATTTAGGGTGATATTGAGTTTAATTGGAGCAAATACAGTGATTAAAATATGATTTTGAATTCTGTTAAGCCTAAAGGAGGAATATGCAGCATAGAAAATTCCCAGGAAAGGGTGGCCTTCTCATATCCCATTTATTGTAGTTGAACCCTAAGCAAGTACCATAATTTATAGGCACATTTGCAAATCTAGAAAATATGAAATATATTGCTTTTTGGTTATTGCAGTACTAGCAAAATGGGGAAGAGGATGGGTCAGATTTATTAATTTTGGCAGGCGTGAGGTATGTATTGTTCAAAATCATTAGATGGGTATAATATAGTTTTTTAAGGGAGTATATTTTGAAGCTGTTTGAATGAAGTTGGTAATTTGAGTTGGGAAGATTGATGGGTCTTAAAGCTTAGTCCAGTAGTTGGAAAAGGGTATTTCATTTTGATATCTAATGGCAGTGATAAGCTTATATGTATATGAAATCATTTTCTTTTTCATTAATAGAGAGAACCTCAATGTATTGCATGTATTTATTTCATCAGGAGCAGGATCAAGGTCAACCCAAAATTTAGCACAAAGCTCTCTAAGTTGTTTTAAGATAATGGTGTAAATTTTGGGGAGGTTTAACTCCAGCCTCATCTCATTAAGTGACTGCTTCCTATACTGACAGATATCCAGTACAATTTTCTCCTTTAAGAGGGGTAATCATTTAGATTGAGCATTCTATTATTGAGTTTAAGGTTTGGGTAAAGATGGAGTGGTTGTAAAGTGTTAAAGGCACTGGTTAGCTTGAGTGTGTTGGTGAGTTTTTGTATAATGATTATTTTGCTCTTTATAGAGGTATGCAGTTTAATAATTCCCAAGGTTTGCTCATTAAAGCTATAGGGTTAATTTTATAGGTTTTAATATAGTTATAGAATAGCTTCACCCAGGTTGCAGCCCAGGTCTTATTGCTTGTGTTATATTCAGAAATTGTGACTAATCTACCACTGTTAATTATGTCATAGTAGAGCTTGAAGTCAGGCAGTCCAAGACCTCCTTTATCTTTAGGATAGACACATTTTTTGTACACAATTCTAGCTGACTTTGGTAACCACATGAATTTTAATAAAAAAAAGTTAAGTGTGTTAAAGAAAATTATTGTAGACTATAATATTAGAGGCATTGAAGCCATATAACCGTCTTGGAAAAATTTTCATTTTGATAATGGACACTTTTGATAGAAGGGAGAGCTGAAATTTATTCCATCTTAGAAGATCTTGCTGTATAATTGACCAGTGTTTCACAATATTGTTTTGATAAAACATCTTAATATCTTAATGGAAATAGATTCCTAAGTATTTCAAGGAGTGGTTTAATTTAATTTCCATTGGGAAAGGAAAACGCTTAACTGGTGTGCATGACTGACTGGAAAGATTGGGGAAAAGTGTATAGTTTTGTGGAGGGGAGGGAAAACTTTAACAACATTAACATGATGATTACAATGATCCAGAGGGAAGTAGAATTACAAGGGGCCCATATATTGTTGGTGGGTCTTGATGCAGAGAAGGCCTTCAATACAGTTACCTGGGATTTTATGAGTAGAGTAATGGCAGTATTTGTCCTTCCTGACAGGATAATGGTGTTAGTTAGGAAATATATATGAAGAGTCAGAGGCAAGAATCATAGTAGAGGGTTTCTAGTCTTCAAACTGTGTTTGAACAGAGGAACCAGTCAGGGATCTAATTTCCCCCCTTTATTTGCCTTACACTTAAAGCCATTGGCAAAGAAAAGTAGAGACTAACAAATTCAAAGGATTAGCTGGCATGGTACGCAATAAAAAATAACTTTATTTGCAGTTGATGATATTTTGTACTTGGTAAATCCAGTAAAGGGCATTTCAGTGTTGTGGGACATTCTGAAACAGTTTACATTTTTTCAGGATGTAAAGTAAAGGAAGATAAAACAAAGACTATAGCAGTAAACTAGTGAAAAATCCTGAAGCGGCACCACAGCTGAGGCTGTATAAAAAGGCAACTGAAGCATAAAAGTAAATGTGATTTATTTAGAAAACAAACAAAAGGCATAAGTACATTGATGAGCGCTTTCAGCTAGACTTCGCCTTCATCAGATCATAAAGTACAAAGGTCCATATTGATTAAAATAACAATGGGTATCCAATCATGTTGGTTACAACTGACACACCTTCAAAAATATGACAAATCAGAAGTACCAAACATAAAACCAGGAAGTATAATAACAATGCATACATCTGACCAATCATAGGTTAAGAAGAGGTTCACGTGACCAATAGTAAAAGAGTTAGGCAAAACATAGTTCCTAGTTTAAAACAGTGTAGCGTAAAATGTAGAAAATAAAAACTATGGTCACGTTTAGCGAATGAGTAGAATCTTAATTGCCAGCATTTTGTAATCATAATTTAAGAAGCAATTAAAATAACAAGGAAATTAAATCAACAAGGAAATTAAGATTTACATAGTTGGTAGAATTTGCATAGCATATATACACATAGGGCAAGTAGAATATGTATTGCCACTGCCTCGGCAGTAAATACATATGTTGAATCTGATTAAAAACTTTCCTCTTATATGCAACATTAAAGAAACTGTTGGGAGACAAGCCTCAGTGTGGGAAACCTTGTGTGAATTGAATATATATGTATATAATATGAAATACTTAAAAATCAAAGCCCACAGTATAGAAAATGTATATAAGTAATAAATATATAAATACTTAAGTCCATCCACTTTGTGGCTGCGGATAGAGATTAGACAATATTATTGGAAAGAAAAATCATCCGCATTCGTGATCACGCCAAGGCTGTGTGAAGTAATGAATATTATGAACAACTCATCTAGAGCCATTCGTCTCTTAGTTAAAGTTCTAATGGACAATATAATAAATTGTCAAAAAGAAAATAGAGAATCATGGATTTTAGGGCAAATCCATCCGCATTTGCAGCTACGGATAATCAAAATAGTGATTGGTTTTGGAAGCCAATCAATACATTGCCTAGATTGCAAACAGCCAATCGGTGATTCAGACAAAAATTATAGTAAATCCTATATGAAATTAAGGGGCTAAAAAACGAAAAACATCTGTATTCATGGCTATGGCCACTTTCGCATTCACAGTTAGGACCAATCAGTGAGTTTGGTTGGATGACAGCCAGCCAATCTATAGTTTGGTCAGAAACCAGATTAAGTCCTATGTAAAGCTAAAAACAGAAACCGTCCGCATTCGCAGCTATGGCTACTTCCACTTACATGGTTAGGGGCAATCAAGGTGGTTGTTCAAGCGTGATGGCCAATCCCCAAAAAGCCAATGAAATTACAGCTAGATTATGGTCGGCGAATCAATGGCTTGACCGATGGGCATAGAAAATAAAAAGAAAGAACCAGTTAGCCACAAAAGGTACTAACTAAAAATGTATTTAGTGCATTGGAATTAAACCTAATGCATTATAATGTTAATTAGTGCTTACAAATGTATAAAAATGTCTAAAGAAATGTATAAAGCTAATTGTAAAGAGTATATGGAGACCGTCCGTTTTCATGGCTACGGTCACTTCCGCATTCGCAGTTAGAACCAAACAATGAGTACTGACTATGTGGCAGTCAGCCAATCAGTAGTTCCATCAAAATTATAATGAACCCTATGTGTATTAAAAACACAAAGGCCATACGCATTTGCGGCTACGGCCATTTCTGCCTTCGCGGTTAGGGCCAATCAAAACAGCTAGTCAGGAATAATGACCAATCTATAAAGGACAAATACAATTTTGATTGGGTTTCAGTCAGCAAATCAGTGGTTCGGCCAATGGGCAGAGAGCACAAGGAAAAGGAACCAATCAACAAAAAAGGGTACTAACTGATGAAGTATATGGTAAATTGGAATAAAACATAAAACATTTTAATGTTAAATTGGTACTTAAAAAATGTAGACATGTATAAAACTGATTCAGAGAGTATGTGAAAAATTTAAATATACATATATATATATATATATATATATATATATATATATAATGTGGGGTATTGCAAACTGATTAAATTAGTGTGAAATCTATCTGTATCAATAAACATTCGACAATGCATGCAGGACAATAACTAGTCATGTAAATAGTGTAAACGAGAAGACGAACCTGTTTCAAGAGTGGAAGATCACAATGAATAAATTTATAGCAGCTACAAGACAATATATACAGAAACATGTTTTTTACCATAATGTTCCATTATATAAATTACTTCTTCAGAAAAAATAATTAGGGCTAGTAGATCACAAGGGAAAAAACAATATGCCTACAAATATTTCAAAATATATTGATATTTCGAAATATACTGATTGAACATACGCACAATACAACCAATGAACATTGCAGAGTGACAGAATTAACCAATCACATAGATGTTAACGAAACAAAGCAAAATAATACGTATTACTCCCGGTATAATCAGAAAGAAGAAACACATCTGTCAACATATAGGCATAATCAAGCTCACATTTTAGAAAAGAGTCTAAAATGAAATCACAAACTAGTCACTTCATAAGAAACTGCTTTTCAGCTAACAGTTATTAAAAACAATTATGTCACTCTTATTAAATCTAATATATGAACTCGGATATATACTCAAAATATATACAACTAGTTTAACAAAATACAAATAATAATAAGGATGTATGAACTACAATCTTTATAGAAAAAGAATAGTCCGAGTTTCCTAAATAAGCGAATGCACTCTATAACTAATAAGCACAGCGAAAGGGCAAAATCAGTCTATCACACTGGTTATATAAGGACAGTATGGTAATCTCTGCTCTCAGCATGTTCAAAAAGGAAAAACATAGCTGGCAACACATAGATGTAGTCAAATTCATACTCTTAAGAGGGCAAAATCTAGGGTATACAGAAATATTTGTCAGCTAAAAATTATGATTAGAACACTATGTCAATCTTGTCAATTCTAAACAATAAGCCCAAAAATCAGAATAAACCAATTCAAGGTAGCATCCTGACAAAAATCTAGAAGCAACTTAAAATAATTGCTCAAGAAAAGAGAGTCAATAGACATAAAGAACTAAACAATGCAGTGCTTATGAGGCTAGAAACCAGGTTAATATTTCATTTGGCTACTTTAAGGCATCTATTTTTAAGAGCTGGTTTAAGAGGTATCAGGCTATTGAGGTCTGGAGAGTGAGTACTCCTCAAATTCGTGATCCATTTCATTTCACAAACTTCAGTACAATGAGAGTAATCTCCTCCTCTAGGTGTTGGTTGGATGACTTCGATTACTTTAAACAAAAACCTATGTATTGGATAAAGTGCAGTGTGATCCGCAAGGCTGTTATGTGGGTCACATTTCGAAATGTCTCTAATATGTCACAAAATTCTGTTCTTAAATTGCTGATCAGTCCTTCCAATGTAGAAGAAAGAGCAATAACAGCATGTTGCTAGATAGACAAAATGCTGTGTGGTAAAGGTGGCTTCTGCTTTGAAGTTGTAAGTTCTATTGGTATTCGGATGCACAAAAGAATTATCTTTATCAATATATTGGCAAGCTGTACATCTTCCACACTTGTGTGTGCCTTCGCTAATGGCAGATTCTCTGTTGGAAGCCATCCTTGTTGCACAATAATTGTTTGAGATTACTCTTGTTTTTGTAGACAAACCTGGAGGTGTCTCCAACTATATCTTTAATCATGTCATTTTCCAATAGAATTGGCCAGAATTGCTTGATAATCTGGCAAATTTGCCTATTGTCTGAACTATAAATAAGAATACAGTTGAAGTTATTGGAATGTGTAGGTCCTTTTACTGTCAGATTAGTGGTGTTTGTATCACAGTGAACATAGGGAAAATAAGGTTGTATTCTGTTACATACTTCGATGGGTAAATTGGAGTTTCTCTTCAGGTCTTTATTTTTATATCCTCTTGTTCTGAGATTTGACAGAAATGAGAGACATTCAAAATCATATTCATCTTCATCTGTGCATAGCCTAGAAGCTCTTGCCATCCGGTTTTCATAAATGTTTTTGAAAATGTGGCCTGGGTGCATGCTATCTTTGTGAAGATAGTGGTTGCGCCAGTGGACTTCTGGTGGATCTTAGTATGCAGACCGGTAGCATTGTATAAAGTCAAAGTAATATCCAAGTAACTGATCTCAGATCTTGAAAAGTCGAAAGTGAATCTCGGGAAACTAGTGGAAGAATTCAAATAATTACTAAAGTCATTTAGGTCCTGTTCATTCCCATCCCATAGGAGGAAGACATCATCTACAAAGCGGCCATAAAAGAGTATACATTGTATCCATGGATTGTTTTCACTTAAAACATGAGTCATTTCCCAGTGGGCTAGGACCAAGTTTGAATAACTATTGGCGCATGGGGTGCCCATTGTCCCCCCCCCCCCATCTGCCAAAAGCATGTATTCCCATACATAAAGAAATTGTTCTCTAGGATTAGTTCGAAAGAGCAAACAACTTCTTTATTTTGTCCTTTGGAGACGGCTAAATCTCTGATTGCCTCTATCCCATACTCATGGGGGATGACAGTAAAAAGATTTACGACATCTATAGTGACTAACATCAAGTCAAATGGAGAGGGTAGATTGCAAAACCTGTTCTGTAGGGAAGTTAAAAAGCTTCCAGAGTCTTTCAGAACGTGGTGGCCAGATTTAATAGACTTCTCAGTTCATTCTCTACATAAATAAACAATGGTTCTGTTATCCAACCTCTCCCAGATACTATCAGTCTTAATGGTGGATTGACAGGGTCCTTATGAATTTTTGAGAGGCCACTTATTTTAGGAATGGTTGGGTTTGAGACCTCAAAAAATCTGAATAATTCATCATTAATACTTCTCTCCATAAGAAGATCGTATATAGTATCATGTACTTGTTTCATTTTCTTATCAAGAAAACCTCTGTTTATGACCTTGTAGGTTCACTGGTCTTGTAGCATCCCTTCCATGTGGTGTCTATACCACTGGGCATCCATGACAACAATGGCTCCCCCTTTGTTAGCCGGTTTTATGATGATGTCTTCTCTACTTCTGAGATCCATTAAGGCATAATATTCTTTGGTGGTTAAATTATGAAAATGTTGGTGTTTATTGTTAACTTCTCTCAGTTTATTCACCTCATTCTCACAAAGACATATGAACATGTCTACCGATGGATGGTTAACTGGTCCAAATGTGTTAGGTGGTTTATATTTTGGTATAGAACTGGAAGGATTGGTTCCAAAAATATTCCTGAGGCTCACATTTCTACCAAACAGTTTGATGTCTGAAACATACTCATTAAGATCTGAGTGCAATGAAGGAACAAAAGTAAAACTTTCTCCAAGACTTGTAAATGCTCCTTACTAAGGTCAAGGCTAGATAGACTGAAAACCAGTGAGCTATCAGCTCTATTCAGCAGTTCATTTTCTTCCACTTTCTCTCTTGACTTGGTGTTCTGCTGTAGCTATGGTTGTTCCCTTTCACAGGAATTGGAAATGGATAAAAAAGGGGTATGGACTGAGCCTTCCTTCAGTCTAGTTCCAGTATTGTTGCTGAGATCTATTTCAGGGTTAGAATTGAGTAGATTGGATGAAGTTCCTTGGTCAAAAGATGGTGTGGTATCAGATGATGCAAATGTATTTGTACCAATAAAATGACTGTTAATTTCAGGAACTATTTGCTGCAATGTTTCTTTAATGAGGGGTTCTTGTACACTCCTTCTCCATCTATTGGAATTCCTATTAGGCTCTGAAATTTGATAGTTCTCACGCGGCCATTCAAAAACATTTCGATTTTTAAAGTCCTGAAAATCTCTTTGTAATTTCTTGTTTTTTTGTGTTCTGAGTTTGTTTTCATACATAGACAAGTTGTGCTGTAGATTTTCTAGTTTATGTATACAGACATAATTAAGTTCCATACCCTCAAGTTCAGTTTGTTTGGTTCTTATTAAGTTGAAAATAGAGACTTCCTCCAGTTTAAAATAATCTATCAAGAGGTGCAAGTAGTTAAAGCTGGTTTCTAGGTTGATGGTTTGCCATTTGGCAAGCAACTCTGGGTGCTGATTTCCATAGCTTGGTAAACATTTAACTCTCATGCCCCTCAGGACAACCTTATGATGAATGCAGGCTTCAAGATGGAAGCACTTCCACTGAAGCTTTTTCAGTCGATAAGCTGCATTTTCAACTTCATGAATCACATTCTCAAAGTTAGCTGTAGTTCCGGGAACCCTTTCAGTTTCATTAAATTCCATAGTCAAAGTCAATTGAATTAAAGGGTTATTGGGTTCACATAAGAAAACAGAAAACTTAGTATTCCTGTTACTTTCATTAGAAACTTTAAAATTCTGCATGTCAGGAGTACCTGCAGCCATATGCTGTGAGTGGATAACTAAGACAAAAAATAGAAAAAATATATATCCTACTCATGCTGAAGATGTTTCAAGTCAAAGTGAAGCAAAAATAGTGAAAAATCCTGAAGTAGCACCACGGCTGAGGCTGTGTAAAAAGGCAACTGAAGCATAAAAGTAAATGTGATTTATTTAGAAAACAAACAAAAGGCCTAAGTACATTGATGAGCACTTTCGGTGAGACTTCGCCTTCATCAGATCATAAAGTACAAAGGTCCATATTGGTTAAAATAACAATGAGTAGCCAATCATGTTGGTTACAACTGACAAACCTTCAAAAATCTGACAAATCAGAAGTACCAAACATAAAACCAGGAAGTGTAATACCAATACATACATCTGACCAATCCTAGGTTAAGAAGAGGTCCATGTGACCAATAGTAAAATAGTTAGGCCAAACATAGTTCCTAGTTTGAAATAGTGTGGCATAAAATGTATAGAATAAAAACTATGGTCATGTTGAACAAATGAGCAGAATCTTAATCGCCAGCATTTTTAACCATAATTTAAGAAGCAATTAAAATAACAATGAAATTAAATCAACAAGGAAATTAAGATTTACATAGTTGGCAGAATTTGCATAGCATATATACGTATAGGGCAAGTAGAATATGTATTGCCGTTGCCTCGGCAGTACACATGTTGAATCTGATTAAAAACTTTCCTCTTATATGCAACGTTAAAGAAACTGTTGAGAGACAAGCCTTAGTGTGGAAACCTTTTGCGAATTGAATATATGTGTATATAATATGAAATACTTGAAATATACCCACAGTATAATCAATGCATATAAGTAATAAATATATAAATACTTAAGTCCATCTGCTTTTGTGGCTGCAGATAGAGATTAGACAATATTATTGGAAAGAAAAATCGTCCGCATTCACGATCACGCCAAGGCTGAGCGAAGTAATGAATATTATGACCAACTCATCTAGAGCCATTCGGCTCTTAGTTAAATTTCTAATGGACAATATAATAAATTGTCAAAAAGAAAAGAGAGAATCATGGATTTCAGGGCAAAGCCATCCGCATTCGCAACTATGGTCAATCAAAATAGTGATTGGTTTTGGAAGTCCTATGTAAAGCTAAAAAAAGAAACAGTCTGCATTCGCGGCTATGGCTACTTCCACTTACACAGTTAGGGCCAATCAAGGTGGCTGTTCAAGAGTGATGGCCAATCCCCAAAAAGCCAATGAAATTACAGCTAGATTTTGGTCGGTGAATCAATGGCTTGACTGATGGGCATAGAAAACAAAAAGAGCCAGTTAGCCACAAAGGGTACTAACTAAAAATGTATTTAGTGCATTGGAATTAAACCTAATGCATTATAATGTTAATAGTGCTTAAGAATGTATAAAATGTATAAAAAATGTATAAAACTAATTGTAAAGAATATATGAAGACCGTCCGTATTCACTGATACGGTCACTTCCGCATTCGCAGTTAGAACCAAACAATGAGTACTGACTATGTGGCAGTCAGCCAGTCAGTAGTTCCATCAAAAATTATAATGAACCCTATATGTATTAAAAACACAAAGGCCGTCCACATTCGTCGCTACAGCCATTTCCGCTTTCGCAGTTAGGGCCAATCAAAACAGCTAGTTAGGAATAATGACCAATCCAAAAAAGGCCAATAAAATTTTGACTGGGTTTCCATCAGCAAATCAGTGGTTCAGCCAATAGGAAGAGAGCACAAGGAAAAGGAACCAATCAACCAAAAAAGAGTAGTAACTAATGAAGTGTATGGTAAACTGGAATAAAACATAAAACAGTTTAACGTTAATTGGTACTTAAAAATGTAGACATGTATAAAACTGATTCAGAGAGTATGTGAAAAATTAAAATATATATAATGTGGAGTATTGCAAACTGATTAAATGAGTGTAAAATCTATCTGTATCAATAAACATTTGACTATGCATACAGGACAATAACTTGTCATGTAAATAGTGTAAACGAGAAGACGAACCTGTTTCAAGAGTGGAAGATCACAATGAATAAATTTATAGCAACTACAAGACAATATGTACAGAAACATGTTTTTTACCATAATGTACAAGTGTATAAATTACTTCTTCGGAAAAAAACAATTAAGTCTAGTAGATCACAAGGGAAAAAAACAATATGCCTACAAATATTTCAAAATATATTGATATTTCAAAATATATTGATTGAACATACGCACAATACAACCAATGAACATTGCATTGTGACAGAATTAACCAATCACATAGATTTTAACGAAACAAAGCAAAATAGTACATATTGCTCCCAGTATAATCAGAAAGAAAAAACACATCTGTCAACATATAGGCATAATCGAGGTCACATTTTAGAAAAGAGTCTAAAATGAAATCACAAACTAGTCACTTTATAAGAAACTGCTATTCAGTTAATGGTTATTAAAAGACATTATGTAATTCTTATTAAATCTAATATATGAACTCAATATGGATATATACTCAAAATATATCATTCGCTCAACCTTGGCATGATCGTGAATGCGGACGATTTTTATTTCCAATATTATTATATAATCTCTTCTGATTTGTCAAATTTTTGAAGGTGTGTCAGTTGTAACCAACATGATTGGCTGCTCATTGTTATTTTACCAATATGGAACTTTGTATGATTTGATGAAGGCGAAGTCTCGCTGAAAGCGCTCAATGTACTTAGGCCTTTTGTTTGTTTCTAAATAAATCACATTTACTTTTATGCTTCAGTTGCCTTTTTACACAGGCTCAGCCATCGTGCCGCTTCAGGATTTTTCACTATTTTTGCTTCACTTCTACCTGAAACGTCTTCAGCGTGAGTAGGATATATATTTTTCTATTTTCTATAGCAGTAAACTATGTTCCCCTACACATGAACTGGTTTAACAATACCTGTATTTATGAAGACATGCTAAGATGAAATATTTAGGTGTTTAGATTAAAAAGGATTCTATTACGGCAGCTAAGGATATGTGGAAGAGGCTAAACAAAAGTTAATATAAAAACTGAGAAACTGGAAGCTGTCTCCATTAAAATATGCCTGACTTGTGTATAATATTCATCAACCAGAGAAACTGTGGACCACAAGTTAATAAAAAATGAAGTAATTTATTTGGGAGGGAAGGAGGACAAGAGTTAGGTGAGATAAATGATTTCTCCCCATAGAACAAGGTGAGATACGGTTATCAGATTTGAAAGTATACTTTAAAGGCTTATAAAAGATGACTACACATCAAAGTGGAAAGAA
>NC_056727.1:98207752-98217752 GCF_019279795.1 Protopterus annectens | reverse complement strand
AGTATCCCTGAACTCCTTTCTGTTACTCAAAACAGTTTCTCTTCCACTGAAACCTGGCTCACTGATAATCAACTAATCGTAAATCTGAAGAAAACTAAACGTCTGCTTTTCCTTCCTAAAACTGTAGCACAACATAAATGCCTTGGGGCACACCTGTGGTGACCGGCACAGGAGAGGACAGTGTAGAAAGCCATCTAACAGATTGTTGCCTATTGGACAGGAAGCTGCAGAACCAATAGATAGTGGATGGGGACAGATTACGTTATGTTAGTTTAGAAATGAGCAAAGGATGAGACACAGTACCAAATGCCTTGGATACATCCAGGAAGAGGCAAGAGGCAAGTCTGTTATTGTCTAAGGACTGCACAACTGAATTGGTAAAAGCGATGTAAGTGGCGTAAGTACTATGGTTCGGTTGAAAACCATGCTGAGTGGGTGTTGAAAGGTTTTCTAGTAATAGGTGGCATAATAATTGTGCATGGATGCATTTTTCCATGATTTTTGAGAGTGGAGAGAGAGGGAGAGAATAGCTATAGGCCTAAAATTGGAAATGTCTGTAGATTTTCCTCCTTTATGAATGGGGATAGTATAGAATTTGTTTGCAGATAGATGGAACAGTAGATTCAGGCAGTGAGCTCTTTATCAGAATAGATATGGGGTATGCAATGGAACAGGCGGCTATTTTTAGGAAGTATAGTGGCAAGTTATCAGCAGATGGAGAACATGGCCTTAGGTTCTGGACAAGTTTTTTGATATAGGCAGTTGATACAGGTTGAAGAGAAGTATTTTTTGGGGATTGGGGTGTTTTTCAGAGTGAGGGCTAGATGAATTAGAAGCAAGAGTGGAGTTAGAAAAAGATCTGGAGCTATAAAGCAGTAATTTACTAATTGTGTGATAAAAAGGAATTGAACTGTGTGGCTGTTTCTGTGGAAGACAGGTTAGGATCAAGTGTGGGAGATGGTGGGTTACCTGGATGTAAGATGTGGTTAACTGACTTCCAGAAGTCCCTAACGTTACTATTGTGAGTAGAGGTGGATTGTGAGTAGAAGTTTCTTTTATCAGATTCTATAATTTTTTTAGTTTTGTTTCTAAGTTCTTATTATTTTTGTAAGTCTGAAGGAGATTTTGATTTAGTCCATTTTTTCCACACTAGATCTCTGGCATAGATAGAGGAATGAGTGGTGTTGGTAAGCCAAGGGGAGATATAACTCTTGCTGTTCGAAGAGGGGCAAGAGTGTTGAGAATATTTAAGACAGTTGAATTGAAGTGTAGGACAGCATCATTAAGAGGCAGTGAAAAGTGTGAAGACCAGTTAATGCAGGTTAAGAGGCTATTTAAGTATTCTGGGTTGAAGATGCTCAGTTTATGGAAAGTTTTATATTTGTGACTACTAGTAGTGTGGGAGGTGTATCTAAGTACTCGGATAAGCGCATGGTCACTAAGAGAGTCAGATAGTGATTCAGGTTTATAGTATTTATTGGAATGAGATAGCAGTATCCAGTCGGTAACTGAGTGCAAGTTTGCAAGTTTATTTACGTGGGCTGGAGTTGAGATGACCTGTGTGAAGCCATAAAGGTTTATACTTTGACAAGGGGAGTCTGTTTTAAAGGGATGCCATGGTTGTTTCTGTAGTAATGTTACCTGAGAACCAGGATAGTATTTATTCAAGGAGGGAGATATTATCACCAGGAGATATGTATATGGCAGCAACAGTTAAGGTAAGGTGTTTGTTGAGAATTACATTTACTGACAGAATTTCAGCAGGGAGGAAGGGAGGTAGAGGGGTGTTAGTGTTAGAGGAGGTTACTGTGAGATAGTCAGGGTAAAGGATAGCTACTCCTCCACCTTTTCTATTTATTCTATCTAGCTGTAGTATGTTATAGCCAGGAGGGAGAATTTTGCTATCAGAGTTATGTGGTTTGAGCCAGGTCTCTGTGAGAATTAGGAGGTTTGGAGAGTGCAGGTCTATCCATGCATGTAATTCTGCAGTTTTATTCAGAATGCTATGGCTATTTAGAGCATAAAGCTTGAGGTGCTTATTAGTTAGGTTGGAGTTATAGTTTGGAGTGGGTTTGCATGGGTGTTGTTGGTAGATGAAGGGGGTCCAGGGTTACGGTTAATGTCACCAGACTTTAATAGTGTAGTGACTAGTTGGGGGGAAATCTGGTAAAACAGAAGTAGGGATGTTTCTTTTATTTTTCTTTTATGCAAAATGTTGTCATGATGCAGAAACTTAGTAGGCTGGGGCAGGAGAATGGGAAGAGAGAGTAGATAGGGGGATATAGTAAAGTAGTCCGAGTTAACCGAGGGTTGAGAGGTTAAAGTACAGGTAGGAGATAGTTGTTTTGGATTGAGCCTATGTTCAATTAAAGTAAGGTATACAATATGGAAAGTAAGTATAGGAAGAGTGCAGGGAAAGACACTGATTGGTTGAAAGGTAATGGGCAGGAGAGCAGTGGAAAAAACATGTAGGTGACTGTATTGCTGTAATGGGAAATATGGGGAGTGACCCGGTGTAGGGTGGAGCAACTGGTTAACTATAAAGGAAATTATGTCAGGGGTGGGAAGCAAAGTGAGCATAGTGGGCTGCGTCAAGGAACTCAATTCAGGGGGAGGGGTGCAGGTCCTAGAGTGTGAGTTTCAGCTAATGTTGAACAAAGTTACAGGAACACAAAGATATTTAAATGTAAACCTACACTGGGTGCTTGTAAGACACCAGAAAGCTTAAACTTTTAAATTGTCCTGTTAAACTGTGAGGCAGCTTGCAGATAGGTCCAGTGAACAGGTAGCAGCTCACTGTTGCAGTTTAACTCTAGTGAAAGTAGTTGCTAGGTAGATTGACTGCAAAAGAAAAAAGAAAATAAGCATATAAAGCTACGGTTGCTTAGTAAAGAGGGTCAGGATAGAGCAGATAAGGAAGAAGGAAACACTGTTTTCTGTACTTAAAAAATATAGTACAATGACTGGAGCAGTTGAGAGGCTTTACCTGTTGTAAATTGTAACATGAACATGTGCTTAGCAGTAAGACAGTTGTACTTAAACATAATTCAACATAAATCTTGCAGCACAGTAGTTATACTTTCATAAGCAAGGCTCTTTTAACCACCAGATACAGTTATATGAAAATTATAAACAAGAAAAACACCAAAACGCTCAACCACGACCAGAAAACTCAAAAGAGCAAGGTGGATGGAACGGAGTACGCCAGTTATAATTCCACAAAAAAGTTTATTACACAACCACGAAAGACAAACTCCACATTAACGCTCTTGATACACACTGCGTTTTCGTCCACAACCACAGTTGGACTTCATCAGATACAACACATTAAAATAATTAAAATGCTTAAATATATTTTTGAAAAAATTCATCCACCTATGTTTATAAAGTGCATCTTGAAACATCAAATCAGGCTAGGCTCAGCTCATTAATATTTAATTACTTCTTAAAAGCTCATTAAAAAACACCAAAACCAATATTTACTATATTAAATAACTAAAATATTAAAATTACTTACTCTATATAAAAATATATTACACTCTACCTCCATTTACATTAAATAAATAAATAAATAATGCATAAAAGATTCAGTATGTGAAAATAATACATCCATATTTAGTCCCTTTTAGTGTGCATTGGAGATATATACAATAACACCCTCTACTGTTCAACTAGTTAATTACACTTTCCCAGCTTTTAATTTTAATACAGGGGTTAATGAAATGTGTTCATTTAAACCAGGACTTTTTGTGGCTTCCAACTTAATTTGCCACCATAATTCCCTATATTCGAGCCATTCTTCCCATAGTCCACCCCTTATTTCTCTTTTTACTTGCTCTATTATAAAAAATGAAAATTTTGAACCAATACATTCCCTGGTATGCGTATATAAAGCATTTGTTTCCTTTTGTCTTGAAATTTCATATGTATGTTCATAGATTCTTCTCCTCAGGACTCTCTCCATCTTACCTATATAAAAAGAACTGCATTTTCCACATAAAGCTATATATACCAAACCCTGTGTACCACAATTATAATGTCCTTTATTTTTAATATTTACTCCCCTACTGCTCAAATACACCTCACTATTGTCTACTATAAATTCACATTGCTTACAATGGCCACATCTATATGTTCCATTGTTCCTCAACCCCCTCACCGTGCCATATACACTATTATTACTCCCTATATTGTTGGACTCTAATAACTGTTTCATGTTCACTGAATTTCTATATACCACCTTCGGAACAATATTATTGATGTTATTTATATCTGAATATAATGAAAAATTATTCCATTCCTTAATAAATAATTCCCTTATTTTAGAATTCGAAGTGTTATATTCCAAAATCATAGCCTGTTAAAAAATACCGTCCTTTTCACTATTATTATTGATTATAGTCATCTCCGGCCTAACTATACCACTTCCTTTTATAGGTTTAAATTTTGTGGCTCTCCCAATTTCCACCTCTTTTCTAATATTCTCTACAAACTCTCTAGGATATCCTCTTTCATGGAACATTTTTTCCAAGGTGTTACACTCAATATAAAAATCTTCATTTAAACTAGTCATGCGACAACCCCTCACAAATTGCCCTTTTACAATATTCTTTTTGCAATGTGAGGGGTGTGCACTAGTAAAATGCAAGAAAGAGTTACAAAAAGTTTTTTTCCTATATATTTTAGATTCAAGTGCATTATTATTTTTATACACCTCAACATCCAAATATTTTAGAGAGTTTAAAGAGGTGGTATAAGTAAATTTCAAAAAGTTTGTAGTTTTATTTATATAGTCAAAAAACTCAATTTATCCATACCTCCGGTCCAGAAAATGACTATATCATCCAAAAAGCGACGGTATAGTGTCCAGAATTTACTAAATTCAGAATATAATACATATTTTTCTTCCCATTTTGCCAATACAAGGTTTGCATATATGGGTGCACACGCTGCACCCATAGCAACCCCTTGTATTTGTTGGTAATATTCTTCATTAAACATCAAAAAATTATATTTCAACACCATATCTACTAGACTCATAACTGTTATTTTGTCTACTTGAGTTAACTTTTTATCTTCATAAATTATTTCCTCAAACATTAATAAACCCTCTCCATAGGGTATACAAGAAAAAAGGTCTATAATGTCTATAGTTACAAACATTAATTCTTCACAATATAATTCAGGAGTAATGTTTCTTAGGAGGTCCCAAGAATCTTTTAATATATATTTATTACCGGCACATATATGTTTTACCTTGAAATCTACATATTTGGCTAAGGGGAGTGTTTTTGAACCTTCAGAGGAAACTATTGGCCTGAATGGGGGGTCCTCTATATTTTTATGAACCTTGGGTATACCAAAGATAATTGGTATCCTTGGTTTCCCCACTTGTAAATATTCATATGTTTTTTTATCAATTGTTCCTTCAAGTAACATATCTTTCAAATATACATCAATTTTATGATATGCCACATTTACCTCATTTTTTGATACACAAGTATACTTTGTTTCATCTCTCAAAATGCAGTTCATCTTACCCTCATAAATAATATTATCCATTATAACAATACCCCTCCCTTATCCGGTTTCATAATTCTAATATCAGAATTATTCTTTAACATGTTCAAAATCTGATATTCTTCTTTAGTAAGATTAGTTTTATGAAAACTTTGATTATATACTTTCCTAATTTCCTTTTCCAGGACCATCTCCAAGTTCTTAATCTGTGGATGTAGGGGGGGATTTTAGGTAGAATGACGGACCAAAGCTGAGTCCTGAGGAGTAGAATTACTATTCATTACAGTTTTTAAATTAATTTTCCTCATACATACTTTCATATCAATAATAGTTTTAACTATATCCCCTTTATTGTAAGGAATAAACTTCAATCCCTTACTCAATAGATCGAAATGTTCATTGGTAATAGAAATAGCACTATAATTATATATGGAAAATTCATTATAGGTATATTTAGGACCAGTACTTAGAATTTCTCTATTATCCGAAGTGGGGGGTGGGTGTAACTTGTCTAATACCTCTCTCTCCCCCTTCTCCCCCCTTCCCTGAAAATCCTGGTTTTCTTGATAATTAAAATCAATACACCTCTCCCCTCTATCTAAAGGTGGAAATTCAGTGTTATAATCCATACCATTCCATTCTCTTCCAACCACCTCATTTTTCCTAAAAGTAGTTGTCTGATATTTATTATTCCTTATAGTTCTATCACCCTGATGGTCCCATTTGATATACGGTGGCTTGGGGTAACTATGGTCATTCTGATATTCTTCTATATCCCTCTTTAATTTATTCATCTTCCTTTGCACAAGCTCATTACATTTGAAATCAATATCATCTCTAACTTTGTAATACTTGTCCCTCTCATCTCTAATCCCATGTATTAAATCATTTTTAATACAAGCATCCAGTGTATCAATCTCCCCTTTTAATGTCTCTTGCACCCTAATATTTTCTTTAATAACAAGCTTTAAAATATCTAAACCACAATTATTAAAAACTTCTAATAAATCTTTGTGAAAATCTGAGCCTGCCTGTACATTGTTCGGGTATTTCCATACCCTTAGTCCCTTAGGGACTATTTTCCTTTTGATGCATTCATGTAAATAATCATTTTCAATATTTAAAGTCTTAAATTTTAACATTAATTTCTGAAGTTTATCTATCTTTATAGTATATGACTCGCCATTGGGCAAGTTAACATTTTGTTTGAATTCAAAATTAAATGGATGTGGTATGTGTAACCATTCATTAATGTCTTTTTTTGCAGTCAAGTTGATAACAGTACCTTCAGGTGCCTTCCATGAAGAAGGCTTGACAGGGTTACAATTATTATCCGCTCCCAACGAACTTCCTCTGCTATTTTGTCGTACTGCTGTCCCAAAAATAGATGGCGTTGCTGCTGGATTGAAGCTGCTACCATTCGGTTCCACATTATCCGTATTCAGTGCCATTTGTTCACCGCTAGTCCTCTTCCTTTTAGCTTTCAAATGCCCAGACCCTTCGTTCCCTTCCAGTTCAGCACACGCATTAAAATTACGCTTACTTAACAGCGACTGGCACAGCGGAGTAAGTAAGTCAATTAGTTCTGTAAGCTGACCAATCAGCTTACGCGATTGCCCCATTTCTTCCTTGCTGCTAGCAGGTGATCCTCCTTCCATCAACCCGGTGAAGAAAACCACAAACAAGAAAAACACCAAAACGCTCAACCACGACCAGAAAACTCAAAAGAGCAAGGTGGATGGAACGGAGTATGCCAGTTATAATTCCACAAAAAAGTTTATTACACAACCACGAAAGACAAACTCCACATTAACGCTCTTGATACACACTGCGTTTTCGTTCACAACCACAGTTGGACTTCATTAGATACAACACATTAAAATAATTAAAATGCTTAAATATATTTTTGAAAAAATTCATCCACCTATGTTTATAAAGTGCATCTTGAAACATCAAATCAGGCTAGGCTCAGCTCATTAATATTTAATTACTTCTTAAAAGCTCATTAAAAAAACACCAGAACCAATATTTACTATATTAAATAACTAAAATATTAAAATTACTTACTCTATATGAAAATTATCTGACAATTGCTTCACTTTCTTATTCAGCTTATACAGTGTATGTAACTATACACTACACACTGTATTGTTCTAAAGTTCTCTTATTTTACAGTTTCCAACAGTAATGCTCAGGTAAGTATAGCTCCAGACTTACTACAAGTTCAAATGGAATAACATTAGAGTTCTGCCAGCATTGTACATGGTACTTACAAACAATAATAAAGTTTACAAACATGAGTGCCTAAATTTCCCAAGAACAGCATCCAAAACACAGTATGTAGCAGTATTTAACATATACTCTGTGCAACAGGAAAAAGACAACGTACTTACATTTAGAGGCATGCACACATCTAGGACACCACAGTAGTTAAATCTAGCAGGGAAGATTTTAGATTTAAAAGATGGCTCCATCCTATGCAAGTAGGCTAAAAAACTTCTAATCTGCTGTCAGTGGGCAGGCAAATAAAGAGTGGCAGTGTGGGAGCCAATGAAATGCTAAGGAGAGCCTATGGGGGAGGGTTTGAAGCCCATGAGCCAAGGAACCCAGATCAGAGCAGACAACACTGTTAATGGGAATGAGTTAGCAGAGGTCCAAGATTACCTAAGTACAAATAAAGATTTAAAGTCCTGCAAGGAAAGTGCAGGGGGGTGCAGGTCCTAGAGTGTATGTCTCAGCTAGGGTTGCCAGCTGTCCGTTTTTTGACCGGACTGTCCGGTTTTCTGTCAAATTGTCCAGTTACCAATTTCATTCAAAACTGGACTCCGGACACAGTAAGAAATAATGCCAACATAAAAACACACTCTGGCATTTTTAGTTTATGTATGCAAGCATTGCAAATACGCTTGCGCACAAACAGTTCTCGGCGTGTGCGCCACTCACAATCCCACACCTATCGCAACCTCGAGTGCAGCAGAGGAGGTGCTCCGACTTCGTTCAATGTTTTAAGTATTCAACGGGATTATACAGAGTGACTGATATAAGTGGGACAGACCCAAAATTGAGGAGTATTTAGAACTGCAAAAATGATCACGGCCTACTTCCTGGAAAATTTCTAGGTGAGTCTTTGCTTGATTTAGAAAGCATGTTATGTTTGTTTCTTTATTTTAACAGAAGGAGGCCATCTTCAGAAGAGTTCGTTGCATTAAATATCTTTTCAATGAATAACCTGGCAATGCACTGTCACCACCCTTAGGTTGTAAGTTTTCGAATTGACAGGTATTGTGACCGTTTCCTGCTCAAGGCTTGAGAGCAGTGAAGTTGCCAATTGGGGGGGGCTACTCATTTTTCTTTATAATTTTTAGAGGATATGGGTGAATGACACCTGCCTGTTGCCTTTTCCTGGTGAATATTGCCACTGATGCTTTGTGGCTGGAGGCTGAAAGATCAGAAACCTTTAAAGAAAGGTGTGCTGAAATTGGCTGGCAACATATTCATGTGCATAGAAGGAACTGGATCTTTTTTGGTGGTATTCCGGTCCAGAAACCGTGTAGATAAAACTTCTGAAAAAGTTGAACTTCACTTCAGAACAGGTTGAGAAACTTTTAAAGTTATTCGAAAGTCTTCTCATAAAGCAACTGTGTACTGTAGACATAAAATATCCAAGTATGGAAGGAAATAGATAAGGCCTGCAAATGGTTTGTTTCTGCTCTCTATGTACTTCTAATAGTAAAAACTGCAAGAAAACCTTGAGCCAGTAGGGTCTTCCAGGTATTGATGGTGGGTAGGATTTGGGATGGTAAGTTGTGGAACTTGCCTGGCAAATTTTGTTTTAGTAAACTTATACCTACAGTTGTTTTAAAAGGTTTAAAGCTGAGTGACAATGAAATGTATACCGACTATTAAATGGTAATGGGATTGGTTTGTGTTTTAGACGTGGATTACCCTTTTTAAGAGAAGAATTTGAGATGGGAGAAATGAAATATGCAGCACTTTGGATTTGTTAAAAATATAGATTGATGTTTAGTGGCCTTGTATTCTGGTGTAAAAGTTTCAGCTGACATAAGTGTCGGTGGTTGCAAGTACTAGAAAAGCATTGATGTATTGTCATTTTGTTCATTTTCTCTCTTATTTATGCAGATTATTGTCATGTTTCCTTTTTGTTGTATTGCCTGATCTTTTGTAACAGTGTCTAGTGAAACTTTTATGATCTTCTCTTGTCATGTGTGCACTGGAACAAGCTTATCATCCATGTGAAGCAGACAGTCCATCCCTAGCCCTATTTAAGCATAACTTTGACCAATAGGTGGGAAATTGGAAATCATCCCTGTTACCACCTATCCATTTTTTTTTCTTTACTATCCACAAATCAAATCAATTCTCTGGTAGTCAGGAAAACACTGTACAAACTCCAGTATTCTGTTTCACAAAAGGAAACAGACTATCAGTGTTTTTTAAATTGGCAGATTTACTATGTTTT